>NC_056749.1:153881220-153971220 GCF_019279795.1 Protopterus annectens | reverse complement strand
TGTTTATATTAAAACCTGGTCTCTTTTTTTCTCTTCAGATATTAGAAGTGGACCTTGTAACATTAATTTGTTCAGTGTTTTGTCACTATCATTCACATATAAAGCCATCTACTGTTAGTTCACCTAATATCCATTCTATCTGAATGGAATGCTAATCAAAAGCATAGAATATTTTTAAATGTTCCATCATGTACAGTTTTCTAAAGTTGCTACACTTTTACCTGTTTAGCTAACAAGCATTTGTACATTATAACACTTACAATTTACAATTAATATAAACATTTGGAAATAATTAATTTTGTAATGTGCAACTTCAAAAGTACTTTCCAGTAACAGAAATAACTATACCAAAGATGAAACAAATTTTATTGGTTCTATGATTATCAAATAAATTGCAACTATCATTTTAAAAATAGCAGTGCTTTTACCATTTTAGTAGAAAATGTGTTTGCAAGACAACTAAAAAGAATATAAAGAAATAGAGATTTTCTCTGATATTTTTGAAATGAATTTTGTTAGGGATTCATGGAGGAGTTACACAAATGTTACATTTTTTATGAGACTAATGAAAACTTAGTGCAAAAACTGAACACCTGATGAGAATATGAGCAGGCGTCTTCGATATAAACAAATACATCTTCCTGCTTTCTGGTGTATCTAATTCAATACGATGTTAAACATCTTTTTTTCAAACTTGTCACATCAGTTGACTGATTTAGCATTTGACCATTGTTGCTTTGATTGATTTGATTGAGTCTGATTTTATACACATATGGTTTACTAGAAAAATATGATAAAAAAATCTAATTTAATTAGGTCATGTAATTTTTCAATTTAATTAAGCCTGTATTTTTCCTTTACAGCTTTTTTTGTTAGTCAGAAGACATGGAAAATTCCTTTAAAATATTATGACACTACCTTTGATATTGGTAAAATGAATTCCGTAAACAGACAGTTCCTTGCCAAATGTTATGCATTCTTGTCAAAATGACTAAAACAACACTGTATCAAACTGTGTCTCACTATTTACACAGAATCCAAAATTCTTCTTCTGCCCTGGAATGAAAGGTTTAACTTTATACAAGGCTTTACAGTGTTGACAGAATGGAAGTTTTTTTTTTTTTTTTTTACTGTGAAGAATTTTGAAGCAGATAAAATACTGATACTCACTTGTGGAGGTTATGAATATGAATGCTGAAGAGAAAAGGGTGGTCCCAGAATAATTATCTTTCAGCAGAAAGTGCATGTAATATTTGCCCCCTGGAGTGCGGTGTTGAATAATACCTTTACTTCTTGTGTTAAATTTTGTTCTATAACTTAGATGTAGCTTATATTACATTGTTATTTTATTATGCTTGTATCCTGATATCAAACAATTGATCAGACAGTGTCCATACATAACTGCACTGATAAGGAAATGGAAGCCATTACCGACATTATACATGCATGGCATTGAAAAGTTCTAAAGGATGATCATTGTCGAAAGATGAATCTTAATTACCTGGATTAAATTAAAAAAGAGAGAGAGAAGAAATGTTTTCTTTAACTGTCATTTTTAGCTACAAATCAGCTCTATTTTAAACAAATGCATGCTGGACTTATTATCATTGACAATTATGATTTTGATTTATATGGGTGCTTTTTGTAGACTGGAATATTTATGCTGCAATTGTCTAGAGCTTACAATAACTGTACAAAATGGTGTCTGTAAAGTGTAATGGTTGCAAATTGTGTTTCCATTGAGATGCAACTTCCAACATGTTCTTAATGATTAATGTTGCTGTATTTGTTTAGTTTTAAAACAATGCTTGGAAAAAGGTAGAGCTGTACATAGTACTGTATTACGTAAAGTAATGATTGTAAACAAACATTTGCAGGCTTGGGGTGATTCTTTTAGACTCCAACTGTATTTCATGATACTGTGTAAATTATATACTGAAGGAAAAAAAATTCAGCTACCAGTCAAAGAAATAACAAAAAAAAAAAAAATAAAAATAAAGCACACATTCCTATTTAACACTGAGTTGCCACCTAGTAATGTTACTTGTTTATATTTCAGTTGCAGATAAGGAAACTGAACCTTAACAGACATTTATCAGTAATGATCTAGTTAGAGCAAAAATATACAGAACATTTTATAACAAACAAACACTTTAGAGTTCTGCTAATATGAAAAAGGCATACACTGCAAATCAAAATACATCATACTTTTAAAATAGCTTTATTGACTTATCACTTGTGGCACAGGCACATTTACATTTATATAAAAGTAATGAAACTGTATTAGCAAGTTAAAATGAACAATCATTATGATTCACATATATTGCTATATATCAAATGACTTCAGCAACATTATATAAATTATTCAATTCCTACATCTTTTTTAAAATGAAAAACATCTTTATTAAACCATCACTTACAAAAAAAGCAATCATGCACTTATGTATGTTGTATCTCTGTTACTATATTCACATCTTCTAATAAAGTTCATTTAAAGTTTGATTTCCATTTTATAGTAAATGTTTTTTTATCAGCCGCCATAATGAGAGAAAGCAAAGACTTATCATATCTAAGCAATTCTGATTTTGTACCATAGCGCAGAAAAATCATCTCCCTCATCACACCAATCTGTCTACCCAGCATCTCTGACAGTGCATCCTGCAACAAATCCTTAAAGTCCACCAACCCACCACACTCCCACAAAATTTGTTCCTAATTACTTCTTTCTTCCCCATCACACCTCCAACATCTGTTATCTACATGAGGAAAAATTCTCTGGAGTCTACTTGGAGTATAAAAATATCTATGTAAACATTTCCAAGCAAAAATCCTAAATCTTCTACATTTTGTTGCATATTGGGGAGACACATATATATATATATATATATATATATATATATATATATCCTCCCATTGATTCTTTGGGAATTGCTCATCTAATCTCTCTTCCCAATCCATTCTAACCTCTTTTGTTTGATTCTTATTGTTATCATGCAATACTCTATATGATATACTAATTATTCCATTTTTTAATGGCAGCTTCTGTTCTCGATTCTACTAAAAATTCTACCAGTGCTGGTCTTTCATTTAGGACCCACTATTTATTTCTTTTTACCTATACTCTGATATCAGTCCTTGATAGGGTACACAAGCTCTAACCTGCAGTCCAAATAAATTCTTGACATCTTCCCATTCTATCATCTTTCCCTGTCTAGTTATTTGCTCCCCATACCTCAGTTCCTTTGCCATTTCTTTTCTAATAAATTCCAGCCTCCTCTTCCCTCTTCCCTATTGTCTATATCCCTAATTGCAGTCAACCCTATTAGCAGAATCACCTTTCTACATTGCCCCATTGGCTTAGTTCTTAGAATATTTTCTGCTACTTTATGGTTATAATATTCATTATGATTATTGTTATTCTCCTTAAAAGGCCTTCATCCAAAATTCCAGTTTCTTCTTGTTTCTTTAGCTTCCACCCTGTTTAGACATCATCCCTTTCCACTTTGAATGATACCTTTTTGCTTGTGCTATGTATCATACTTTTACATCCATAAATATTATGAACATCATTATTAGCTCAACTATGTATCAGCCTGCAAATCATGTACAATACTACAGTGACAATAAAACTAGCATTATTGCATCTTTGCAGCTATATTTTAATTCCTGCTTTGGTTGAAATCTGAACTGATTGAAGAATGTAAGTAGAGGTGAACACTGAATCAGTGATGGATAAAGCTTTAGCTGTTCAAGAAAAAGAAAAAAAATGGAAGATTTTAAGAGAAATTGTTAAGGTTTGAAGGGATTGCAATGTCCAACGGCAGCTCCTGACTGTGATCAATCAACAAGTTGCAGTAACACATGCTTAATACTTGCAGATTAAAGTCATTTTTAAGTTTTTGTAACACTATCCATATTTATTGGTTGTAATGTTATTTTCTGTTCTTCCCAATTATAAATCTACACGTTTTCATTGCAGTCAAATGTCTTTGTAGGTCGTGAGGAGAGATACAAGCTATAATCGGTAGGGTGTTCAATGGCAGAAAGTAGAACTCCGTTCTTAATGGAAATCCAAGCTTGCTGAATCTAACCAAGCTTTTCTAAAATGAAGATTAACAGCAACACACTGTCCATGACTTTAGGCATGTGGGTAGAGAAGGACAAGTATTTTTTAAGATAGATATACATTTTTTATCACTCATTGACATTACAAGAGGATTGATGTAGAATGCAAATAACAAAAGCACAAGGATACAAACTTGAGCAACTCGTGACTTTATAAGCTAAATTGGTAACTGACCCTTTTCAATGGTAACTGGAGGTATCTACATTGAAAATACAGGCACTTCTGAGGAACCATTGAAGTTCCTGCATTGCAAATAAATGGAGCTCCATGTCAGCATGGTGGTGTCCAGGCCAAAAAATGAAAGCAGCTTAACTAGTTATTGTGTATGCAGTCAAAGTCCTTTGGAAATCAGAAAATATAGCGCCATTCAGGTTTTCTGCATAAACTGAATGAAGAAGAGAATTTACGAGAGAAATATCATTTAGTAATATGCTCCTTATTTAAGAAATATCATAAACCTCTTTGTGAGATAGTAAATCAATGATTACAGCTTTTCAACATTTAGTCAATGCTGACAGCAATACAGATGGCCTGCAAAAATCAAGGTGCATTTTGAAGCTATGCTTTGGAACATGTATGCCATTTCTGATTTCTTTTGAGACCACAAAATATCTCCATTTTGAGACAGATACTAGTTATATGCCTTACTTGGATAGCTATTAAAAATTTGCTTGTACTAAGAAAACTATTGCAAAAGCCAATTGAGCTACGTTGTATAGCACAGGATATTCCAGAATCCAGTGATTCACTTTGGTTTCACTATTGACTTCCAGCTTACTGAAGTCCAAAGACTGAGTAGTAGAACAAGGGCTCAGGGAACTCTGAAGATATGAGCTAAAATGAGATGTAGACTGATTGGAAAATGTTTCAGTTTTCTGTTCAGTAGATGAATCAATTTCATGACAGGCTGATATGAGACTGGGAACTGATGAACCTCCCAACTAAGCTCTTCATGCCTTTCTATGATCCCCCAGAACGGCAGAGTAGAGATTTATTACACTGCATTGGAAAGGAGCTTTTTGTTTTATTGACATGTACTTGTCATTGCTTGCTGTGTAAGCATTATTGTAGTCAAGTTAGATTACAATGCAGTGCAATGCTTTTGAATTTCAGTCAGACTGCTTTTTAAAATGGAAAGGTTTGTTTCATGAACTAGTTCATGAAGTTGGTTTACTATTAATTATTTTTTTTGTTCAATAGCAGTATTTATTCTGTATGAGTAGCAGTATGTCAATAAAATACTGTAGTATTGTAATCTGCTTGCAAAGTTACACAATCCCGGCTAGTAGATACTACCCTGCACCATAAGACAGATTTAGATTTGTGTACAATATATCAACTTTTGGGTGAGAAAATGGATGTGTTAGTGCAATTATCACAGAAAGTAGTGAAGTCTGATGAAAATGACTAACATCTGGAGAAGTTATTAGAATAAAAGCTTCAAAAACTAGTGCAGTTGCCTAGGGATACGTTTGATCTGTACTTTTCCATTATCGGGGCAATACTTCTAATGAGCACACGATGATCACCCATGTTTCTTAATGAGAACCCAGGTTTTTAAAGAATTAGCAGACACATTGTGCGGAAATATCAATTTCTATTTACAAATGAGAACATCTTAACCAATGTACCACAACCAGCTCTGCCTAAAAGCACCAACAAACTCAATAGTGCCTAAAACTGGATACACAGCTTAAATATTAATCAATCTGCTTCCGGGTGGAAAAGAAAAACACAGCGTTTTTTTATTTCTTATAGTAAGCTGTTTGGTGGAAGTCAATATATCCCACAGTGAACAGCCTGTACAAAACAACAGCAACCAAAGATATGCATGTATACGTTTGTAGTAACTGGGCAAGCTTTACTTATATCGTAGCACAAAATAATAGATAGGGATGAACATGCACAAGCAAACATGTGGGCTGCTTCATAAATATCTCATTTCTGGCACTTGAAGTGAGCACAAGTTCTAGCACACCTGTCCCTGATTTTGCCTCCGTTTTTGCCCTGTTCTTGTAAAACGTTCATTTTACGGTAAAATCGGTGAGGATTAGTTAGTCGATTTTAGTCAATAATACAGTTGTTCAACATTACTGCTTCATACTTCTTATACTCCAGAAAATGCGTGTTGATGCAAAAACTGTTATTCTAACTTTCAAAGTAAATTGGAATAAGAGTTACAAAATCATCCAATTATATTTTTAAGCTAAGAAGTTGACAGATAATGAGCAGAACATAGACACAAGCTCGATGTTTCTTTATTCAAAGAAGAAGACACACACTGTAATGATTGCCAATAAATGACAAACAGCTACCATTCAAGAAGACCAATCAAGTTGAAATCTGAATATTTCCAGCTAAGAGCTATGGCATGCTGCTTGCAAGTAAGCAATTCAGCAGTGAAAACTTCTAGTGTGCTATATTGAGCAAGTCACCCTAATACTGCTAAAATGTGATACTTGTGCCCCGTGGGCTTACCCGGCAGTCAACAAGTGAATAAAATAAGGTATGCACATGGGTGATCATTGCATGTGCATTAGAAGTGTTGCCCTGATAATGGAAAAGTACCGTTTGCTCTTGTATGCTTTATGTTTCGTGAATATTTTTTCCAACAAGTAGCAGAGTATGTCAGAGTGTTATCCCCTTTCCCACTGTAAATTTAATTTCTGAGCAGCAATGAACTTTTGCAATTTAGATTCTTCATCAGATTCCTTAATAACTTCAAATTTACTGTCTTGAGAAATGTGGAGGTTGCTTGACAGTTACAAGTCTTAACATGCACAAACAAATCAATATGGCTTACATAACTTCTATTCAGGGAAGACTGAAGAAGCACATGTAGCAGCTGGAGGGACCACAGAGGTTCCTGACCAGGAGAATCCAGGGCCTCAAACATCTATCCTTTACACAGATAGGCTGAAATCCCTGTCCCTCTACTCTGTCTCATACAGACTACTCAGGGGTGAGCTATGTCTGGCATACAGAGCAATCTCTGACCCAGCCTTGATGAAATTTCTGCATATCCACAAGCCAACCTCCACTCGTGTGACCCACATGCAAAACCTCAACCTGGTCTGCAACATCAATAGCACTTGTTGGCAGGACAGATTTGTTTCCCAGGGACTCCCCCATCTGTGGAATAGACTCTCTCTCCACGTCAAGCAGAGTACCTCATTATCCCTTTTTAAGCACAACCTGGATAACTGGATGAGAAATAGAAAATACACCCCTGGGACTCCACCTGTGTTTCTGATGGACAGGGGCATTGGGTGCTGACTTATGGGAACATGGGCTAATTTATTGGCTAGGCTTATAAGGGCTTCAGCTCCAGTAGCCTAGTAACTTGCTATGATCCTATGAATAATGTCAATACTGTTTCTGAAGAGCAAAAACTGACAACAGTAGACTTATTCCAGTCTTGCTGCATGGCATTTGACTTTAATCTAGCTTAAAGATTTTGCAGTTTGAACTGAAGAATGCTAAGCGTTGTTTTTATCCACAGCTCTATTATTCACTTGTAATCTGAGCTGTGCAATTGCAGCCATGTTTTAAAAGTCTCAGCCTTATTGAAAATACTACTAACATGTGAAGTTTCTGTACATATACCTTTTATGACATTGATATTTTCAGATGCAAACTGTAGCATATAACTCAATATAAAGCACACAAGTTAAATGATTGGAAGATGCATGCATTAAGATTGACTAAATCTTACAATAAAGCTGGGGACTCCTTATTCTCAAATACTGTCTGAAAAATCTGGAATCAACTCCCTCCTGAAATAACTAACCTTGACTCTACGTCTCTTTTCAAAAAACATATCAAAGAACATCTTAAAACTCAGTGGCTATGTCCTTGTGCGAACCCCGACTGAAATCCCTACTCCCCACCCCCCTCCTCTGACTGAGCTTCTAAACAACATATTAAATTCTTTATAGTTATTTCTTAGATACTGACTTTACCAGAAATTTTTTTTCCTCCCCTTCATGCTATCCAATCTAGTGTTTTGATTATCTGTTTTTATTAATCTAATTTTTAGTATGTACACCCCTGCTAAATTTTATTTTAATTGGTTGTTTTTTTGTAAATTAGTTTTTTTTTGCTAGTTTATTTTTTTAGATTCTTACATAAGTCTACTCTTGTACTTATTTATGCATATCTTTGTTTTTTTTGTGGTTAAAGTCTTTTTTTTTACTTCTTGTATTGGAGATTTTCTCCCCGGGCCTATACTGAAAATGGATACATGTCCAGCTAGACTAGCCCGGTCAACAAATGTAAAATAAAATAAATAAATTAAGTATATGTCAGTTGTAGGATAATATTGTAAGCAGAGTGGTTCTTTGTTTTAATGCATTTTCATAGCTGATTACAAAAGTTACAGAGGTAGAGAGCTACATGAAAGCCTACATAGAGTATATAAGCTATGATACCATTTCTATTTTCATAGTGGTTGATTAAGAAGAGAAGCAGTATTGGGGAAGACAGAAGAAAGTAGCTTTTATGAGTGCCGAGGTTTATATTGCACTATTTGTATATGGTTTTATACCTACTGAACTGCCATGTTGACGTTGGTTCATAGTTTAGAGTTTCATTGTTCAATACTAGGCTTCTTACCAGGAGGACATTTAGTAGCCTAGCCATATTACTCAAGTTGAAGGTTTCAACTGACATTACTAATTTTTACTTAGTTATGACTACTTTCAATGAGGACTCAATTGGCTAGACTTGGGATATATTGGGGTGTATTTATAATTGCCATTAGTTCAGGATACACTTAAAGATGGCCAAACAGCTAATTAGATTTGTAAACCACAAAAAAGGCTCCAAGGTAGTCACTCGGTCAAGATTTATTGTCCACAAACACCAATAAAATCCAATAAATTCAACAACACAACAAAACAGAAAAAATTTTCTATTGTAGTACTAAGCGCTTTCACCCTCTAATACATATGGGCATCAACAGAGTACATCTAAAAACATGAATAAACTACTATTAAATAAATAAACGTCCGTTACACAACACCCCTGATTGGTTGTTCAATAAAACTATTGTCCAATAAATATTATTGGAATATTAGTTAATTAATAATTAAATAATTAATATAATTATAAAATACAAGTACACTATTTAAAAATTCATTTAAAAATTGTTCATAAAATTTCTCCTTCTATGTTTACATTATATACACAAAGATCTAATCTTTAAAATACTTGATATAGAGATTTGGCCATTAATACTAGGGAATGAACTAGCATTCAGCCTCAACTGCCAAAGACATTCCTTGGCTTCCAACAGATTATTTAAGTCACCTCCATTTTGTCCATGTGTAGGGATTCTGTCTATGACAAAAAATATAAATCTCTTAAAATTATTACACTTACTACTATGTACATATAATGAATTTACCATTCTTTTATTTTTAATGTCTCTATTGTATTCCATAATATGTTCTTTTAATTTCCTTGTAGTTTTACCTACATAAAATGCGGGACATGATGTACATGTAGCTAAGTAAACCACCATTGTTGTATTACAGTTGCAATATCCTGGACATTTAATAGATTTTCCATATCCTTGAACCAATACATATGGTCCATCATTAATAAACTTGCAACCTTTGCAAAAAAGCGCATTTACTCATTTTTGACATATTATATATCTGATCCCTACCGTTATATTCCATATATTCTTTTAAATTGGTACCACGACTATAACTAAACTTAGGAAAATGACCTATTGTTTGACAAAACTCATCCTTGTTACTAAAAACACTTATCCAACTGTCATTTAATATTTTGACTATATAGTCAGAATGTTCATTGTATGGTAAAATAAAGGCATCCCTTCTATTACTAACAATATTTTCATTCAATTTATTGTTTAAACCAAATTTAATAATTGGTTTATATAAAGTATATCTCTTCTTTTTGACTTCATCCTCTAGTTGTTTTAATAAATATAGAGGATATCCCCTGTCCACAAACATGCTGGTAAGTGTGTTGAGTTCCTGATTAAATCTGTCATCCTCACTAATAATGTGTGATAACCTTACCATTTGCCCCTTGACAAGATTACTAGTTGTCACCCGTATTTTCAAAAAAATAAAGTGTAAAAAAGAATTTGAATAGGTCTTTTTCCTAAAAATGTTGGACTCAATAATACCATTGTTAAAATAAAAATACACATCTAAAAACTCACAAGTTCCACCCTGTATATTACTTGTAAAATTCAAAAAGGAGGATGTAGTACCAAGAAATTTTATAAATTCACTAATTTTTTCTTTTGGACCCTTCCAAAATGTAAGGATATCATCCAGGTACCTGGCATAGAAAATAATATTGGACCAATAAATAGATTCAAAAATACAATTAGTTTCCCACTGGGCTAGTACTAAATTTGCGTATATGGATGCACACCTCGCCCCCATTGCTACCCCAGTACGTTGTCGAAAGTATTCTCCTTCCATAAACATAAAATTGTTGTTTAAAACTATTTCCATCAAATCAACCAACAGTTTACGTTTTACTGTATGGAATCCACTATATTTCTCCAGGGTAGCTTCAAACATTTCCAGGCCCAAATCATGTGGTATCACAGAAAATAAATTGATTACATCTATAGTAACCATCGTAATATTATCCATATTTTTCTCCGTATTGAGCTGTCTCACCATTTCTAAGCAGTGCCAAGAATCTTTAGGAATATGTGGAAACGAATTTGAATATCTTTAAATTTATAATCTATGTATTTCGCTACTGCTTCCAATTTGGACCCCTTAGCTGAAACTATTGGCCTTAATGGTGGATTATTGATATCCTTGTGTGTTTTGGGAATACCAAAAATGGAAGGAGTTACCAGATGCTTTACTGTAAAATAATCATATTCACCCTTATCTATTGTTCCTTCCAGCATATAATCAAGTAATAACCAATCTATCTTGGTATATGCTCGATTCATCTCAAATCTAGATACTTTTACATAAGTTTCATCATCACTTAGCAGATTAGTCATTCTATTTGTATAGTCTGTTTTAGTCATGATTACCACCCCTCCACCCTTGTCTGGCTTCATCACTCTATATTTTTTATTCAGTCTCAATTCTTTTAAACAAAATCTTTCAGCCGAAGTGAGATTATGTTCCATTGTAGTAAGTTTTTTAATCTCTCTTCGAAACTGTGATTCACATAACATCTAAATACATGTATCATTGGATTTTGTGGTGAAATGAAAGTGCTAGATCTTTTCAGACTAAAACAACCTGAATCTGGTTCCATCCTATTATTTTGGTTCACAAAAAACATTTTAGGTTTAACAGTCTTGTATAAACCTTCAAGTTGATGAGAATCCTTCCTAAGTCATATTTAAAGTTAGGAACAAATGTAAATCCTCTCTTAAAAAGATTGACATAGTCTGTACCAAAATTTGTTCCAGTATAGTTATACATAGTAAACCCCCCCTCAACAATAATACAACTCTCAGTTGTTTTTTCTTCAAAATTATAAAAATCCGCTACATTGTGTATAGAATTAGCATCGATCGCTGAATTGTCACAACATTCATTCGCCTCTGAACCATTAAAAATTACAGTAAAGTCATAATTGTCTTTATTAAATATATCTCCAGTCAATCTATCCATTATGTCTTCATTACCCACACAAATTTCATTTTCAATTAATAATGAGAATTTTTTCGTTGTGTTTGGAAATTCCTGTACTGTGTCTGGTACCGTGGTTGACCCTGATATCGGTCGCGTAGTTGTTCGGACCTCCTCAGTACAGGTTCGTCTAAAAAAACTTTGTCATCTTCATAATTTGTAAAATTATCGTTCCTATTGGGCTCTTTTCTACCTGTGTTGAAATTAGCCCTATCAAGTCTTTTAGACTGGCCAACTTCTTCTACATCTAAATTCCCAACATCTTCTTTTTGCCTTATGTTTTTAAATTCTTTAAAATGTGTATAAACCCTTTTATTACTATAATCTTTACTATCCCTCAATAATTTATTATTTTTGTATTCCAATCCCTTCATTATAAATTTGTCCATGTCTAAACGGTGCTTGTTAACTTCATACAATAAATCATTTCGTATACTTTTATCTAGATCTGTTAAAAATAATAGGATGGAACCAGATTCAGGTTGTTTTAGTTTATTATGGATAATATTACGATGGTTACTATAGATGTAATCAATTTATTTTCTGTGATACCACATGATTTGGGCCTGGAAATGTTTGAAGCTACCCTGGAGAAATATAGTGGATTCCATACAGTAAAACGTAAACTGTTGGTTGATTTGATGGAAATAGTTTTAAACAACAATTTTATGTTTATGGAAGGAGAATACTTTCGACAACTTACTGGGGTAGCAATGGGGGTGAGGTGTGCACCCATATACACAAATTTAGTACTAGCCCAGTGGGAAACTAATTGTATTTTTACATCTATTTATTGGTCCAATATTATTTTCTATGCCAGGTACCTGGATGTTATCCTTATATTTTGGAAGGGTCCAAAAGAAAAAATTAGTGAATTTATACAATTTCTTGGTACTACATCCTCCTTTTTGAATTTTACAAGTAATATACAGGGTGGAACTTCTGAGTTTTTAGATGTGTATTTTTATTTTAACAATGGCATTATTGAGTCCAACATTTTTAGGAAAAAGACCTATTCAAATTCTTTTTTACATTTTACTAGTTGTCACCCGTATTTTCAAAAAAAGAATCTTGTCAAGGGCAAATGGTAAGGTTATCACGCATTATTAGTGAGGATGACAGATTTAATCAGGAACTCAACACACTTACCAGCATGTTTGTGGACAGGGGATATCCTCTATATTTATTAAAATAACTAGAGGATGAAGTCAAAAAGAAGAGATATACTTTATATAAACCAATTATTAAATTTGGTTTAAACAATAAATGACCTCATTCAGGAAGGTGTGTACAAGCAGAGTAATTCAAGAGATCACTAAGCTCTGTGTGCGAGTGTGTGTGTGTGTGTGTGTGTGTGTGTGTGTGTGTGTGTGTGTGTGTGCGCGTGCGCGCATGTCTGCATGTGTGCGTGTGTGTTTATGTTTGACTGTGTGCTTGTGTATGGAGAGTGAATGAGGGAGATATCAGTGCTTAGATCAGCAACAGTTAGCTATTATAACATGAAAAACATGTCTGTGAATCACAAAATATCATGTCATGGCAGCAGGTCCTGCCTATTTCATACTACACCCTTCTATGTATCAGTGAGTCTGTTTTTTTTTTTTACATTTGACCATTTCTGTAAGTTAAAGCTGTTGTTTAAATAAAATGCAAGTTTTTTTTGTAATTCAATTTTAATGAGTAATAATCTTTTCTCAAATGTTAAAAGTGATTTGTTGTCCATGTCCGTAATTTTATTATTTTATTTATATTTATTTATATTACTTTTTCCTTCTATAGCTAATTCTGAAGTTACACCCATGTAATTTATTTTTTTAATCTTTATCTATAATATAGTTTTCTCTGAAAAAAAAAACATAGAGTTCGCAGTGGCTGCTGGTGACTTCATATCAAAGGGGGGCTGCAGGATTCACCTGGATGGGTGGGGTCAATGGGAAGGGGTGTGTCCAGCTCGAAAGGGGGAGGAGCTATGTTCAAAACCACAAAAACTGTAACTTTGATTAAATACGCTGTTCTGGGTGCCAAACCTTCATTATGAGAGTCCATTCAAGACAAAATGAAGTGTAGAATAAAAAAAAATATTTCACTGCATTGGCTGCATGACAGCTTACTTAATATCTAGATGGAAACAAAAAGTTTGTGAGGCATGAAAAAATAAATTACTTTTTAAATACATTACTGGAATGCCAGTCAGAATCAAGTATAAAAAAACAAGCAGCACTCAACTCAAACCACTTCTCCTTGCACTGCACTTCCAATTATAATTTGTATTCAGCTTTATTAAAGTACCAAGTAACATGCTGAAAGTAGCAATCTCTGTGATACCCCCACTTGTACAAAATGTTTCTTATCCAAAAAAGACCTGCTGCCTGACAACTATCTATTTGTTTCATGGGGAAAACATGATCAAAGTAAAAAATTGAAAAGCAAACAAGAAACAAGCTCAACATGCATTGCTTAAAGGATTACTGCACAGGATATGGACCATACATGATAGATTGGCATTCTGTTTAGTTTACAGGTAAAGCCTGCAAAGATGACTGCAAGTCTCCAACAATTGTAATGAGCTTCTTAAAATAATGTAATCTTGCCTTTTATTACAAATATTGTCATATGCATTTCAATACCCAAGGCTTATACGTTATCTAGTTATGTAAGTATTCTCTGCATGGCAACAACAGAAAGGCTTTCAATGTTGGCACTTCATTAACAGTATGTTTATTAAAGCTTACTTGCATCTAACAATCTCAGACAAGCTTACCTGATGGTCATTAAAGCATTGCTACTGAAACACAGAGCAGCATGCATTTTATGAATAATAATAAGCATAAATCAACAGTACAAAAATATGACAGAAACCAGAATATTCTGCAAAATCAAGGACAGATTAAAAGCCACTGTACTACTTGTGTCTACCTTTGATGGGGGGATACTCTGCACATTTACACTGCATAACTGCTCCTTTCCTTGTTTGGACACATCCAGAGTCACTACATGGGGGAGTGGGGTGCAACAAGTATGTCACAATTTGAAATGTCTCTGGCTGACTGTGATGGCCCTGACACATTTGTTATACCTCTCAAACTCTGAGCAAGAAATGTGGACAAAGCCATAGATAGAAGTGGGACAGATGTCCAAAAATATGGACAATGTTTAAATATTGCTCTTATAGACTTAGAAAGATTATAGAATAGTAGGTCTTGCATTAGTATGAATTTTCTGAAGGGTATGAAATCTGAAACTCAAATGTATGTCACTATTTTCTAACTTCGGTCTTTAATGATTTGCCACTAATTTGCCAAAAAAACACAATTTTATGAAAAATGGACCAAAAATGTGATGCAAAAATATAAAATAGCCACACAATACAGCTGCGAACCTGTCAAAGAAAAGACACTTTTCTTAATATTAGTACTGCTAACTTGAGCAGCTGACAAAATAAAAGAATCTACATGCATTTCTGAAATAAAAGTAATCTATAACTCTGATAATTACAGTTATTTATTAATTGTAAGCCCTTCACGTTTTCTTCCAAAACTGCCATTTTGTGGAGGGATTATTAGGGGAAGAGCAATATTTTGAGCCAAAATAAGGGGACAGTTGAAAGGTTTGGATATGCCTAATTCTATAAAGCAATTCATTTGCACGTACCTCTCAACCTGTTAATGCAGGAAATCGGGACAAGGCCAAATATATTGGGGGAACATATAAACAGTACTAAAAATTGCTCTTGTATAAACTGAGACAATTGATAGAATAACAGGTCATTCTTTAGCATGCATTTTTCTGAAGGTTATGAAGTCTGAAACTCAGTGTCTATCATTATTTAGTGACTTAATTTCTAAATGATTTGTCAAAAAACTGCAAATTTCACGAGGAACAAACCAAAAATAAGAAGCAAGAATCTATTCATTCTGTGAAAATCTGGATAGTTTAGAGGTATAGTTCAGCTGGGGCTGTCTTTGAGTTTGCTGCCCTTCTTCCTCAAAAATCATGGTCGAACAATGCCCCCCCCCCGCAGCCATTCCAATGAACCATTACTTGGCTATTTCACCCCATTTATCATAAACACTAATGTGCATATAGCTTTACTTTGATGATTTGGAATTCTTTTGAAAGTTTTATTTTGCATTTTACAGCACAAACACTAAGACATCTGCTAAACAAAGCAATACAGTCTCACAATGAAAACAGACTTAGCATTAAAACTTCTCTGCCCCTGAAACCCACATTCATTGAAACAGCACTGAAACCCACATTCAAAGAAAATACATTTGACTAGTGGCAGATAAAGATTAACTTTGGGCTGTTTTCAAATCATAGGCCCCTTGCACATGAAACATACATGCGTTCGTTGATACACCTTCCTGATTGTATTAAATTATATTCCTTGTATAATTCAGTATAGTTTAAATTTATTGTTTTGAACATTTTTCCAGTAAACAATGAAAGAAAATGCATGCACCAATAATGACAAAACTGCCCAATTCAGAACATTTCCATCATGAAAGTCTACTCGAATTTCTATAATCTACCAGTATCAGTAAATATGCACTCTGCAGAAGTAAAAGTCATCTAAATAATTTCACATTAAAGAGATCTGTAACTAATGAAGAGGTTGCTGCTAGCAAACAACTTTATATTTCATTGTTTCATCTACAAATAAAGTGCCTGTTGCCCTTGAGGAATACATTGCCTATGTTACATTAAAAAAATGATAACATAGTAATATTACAATAGGGAATGGAAGGCAAACAGATAATAGGTTCATCGATACTAGGTATCTCCGCCAAAGAGGACATTCTCAGGACTGCAGCATCTACCTCCTTTAAAAGTACAACACAGTACAGTAACAGCAATGCATGTACATACTGTAGGAGTAGAACCCACAGCCATCTGCATCAAAAGCAAGTATTCAACCTGTTATGCTATTAACAATGCAAACAGATGTGGCACAAGCAGCACTAAACTTCTCTTCCCCTGAAGCTCTCAGCTCCTTGTAAAAGCCATGCTACACTCAACTGTATCTCTCAGTTTTGCAGCACAAGAAATCTGGAAAAAGCCAAAATGTATTGAGTGATGGAACAAAAGCCCAAAAACCAAGGACACATTTTAAACATTGCTTGTATAATCTTGGAAAGCTGCTAGAATAAAGGGTCATGTTACCACCATGTGTTTCATTGCCAAGTCGTGAACCCAAGACCCTGTACACAGTCAGAGCAATATACCACTATGCCAAATCAGCTGCTTCTTGAAAGATAGGAAGACTGAAACTTAAATAACTATTATTTAGTGAATTCAGTACTCATCATAGCTCTCAACCTCTTAGCACAAAAAACTGGACATAGCCAATAATGGGGGAATATAGCCACAAAAATAGGGACACATTTCAAATATTGATCTTATAAACTTAAAAAAATTGCTAGAATGAAATGTTTTGTGTTACCATGTATTTCCTGAAGAATATGAAGCCTGAAATTCAAATGCCTGCCATTATTTAGTGAATTCAATCCTTCACTGATGACAAAAATCCAGAAGACCACAGATTTTATGAGGAACAGAACAGAACAAAAACATGAGGCAAAAATCTGGACAGTTTTCACAAGTGGTGATGGGTAGCGAATTCAGGCTCTAGCCTAATCATCCACATGATACTATTAAAAATGTTTCCCTATCACAATTACTACACGAGCCAAATGAACATAGATCACACACAATACCCAACATGAATGCCAAAAACATGCAACGATACTCTAAATCTATCCCCTTGCCTAGCTCTTACTGTTCTCACAGACACTTGTACATGCACACTGTATACTATAATGTAATCTCTTTCACAACCATCTTTTCTGTCAAACATTATTTTTCATGCTCACTTCTACTTACCTTACCTGCACTCACTATATAAAATTTTAATTCAAACCATTTTAGATTCACACATATGTGCAGCCACTCTTTTTACACACACACACACACACACACACAAACACACACACACACACACACACACACACACACACACACACACACACACACACACACACACACATTAATTAAACAAAAAATAAACTCACTTTACCACTTTGGAAAATCTCCCAATCCTAATTATTCATGAACACCTCTCAAACTATAACTTTCCCAACTAAAAAAAAACTGCTGCATCTACTACGACAGTGACAGACCCCATGCAAAGTCTGGCAAAAACAGTAAACTTTAGACTCCTCCATTGCTGTTAAGAGGCCCGAGTTAGTGGATTTGAAAACAAGTAACAACATCAACAACTAACTGAAAACAGTTACTCAGTATGTAAATAACAGCGTTTAGCACAAGCATTTATTGAATGACTGAGGATGTAGTATTTTGCCCCCCGTACTTCAATAAGTTAAAAAACAAGTGACTGTCTGTCTCTGGGTCTAACTGAGTAAATGAAAGTCACAAACTCAAAGTCTTTCTAACTCTGACCATATTCTGTAAGCAAGCAAAAAAAATAAGTTGTTTAACGGTTAACCGTCCACCGTAGAAAGTAAAATAAGCATCCAAGCACTGTGCTGCTAGTAGTAGTACTGATTGGTTCTCGCTCTCTTTTTTGGGAAGAGAGCGAGAACCAATCAGTAGCCATACAGCTGTCCATGTCACGTACGTGACTGTGGATGCAGCAGTCCGACCCCTTCTGTTTTACTGTGCGGTTAACCGCATAGCCTTCTGGGCATCACACTGATGCCTTCTTCTTTCCTTAATCTGGACTGCAGTCCAGATTTAGATTTAGAGAGATTTATTAAAAAAAAAAGTGGAACTCAACGAGCATGCACAGTCCGAGTTCCGGGTCTGTGTGATTCAGTTGGACTCGCTTAGAGACTCAGCCACCAGCCAGCAGTAAACATTAAATAATAATTTATAAATATATATAAATATTTATTTTTAAAGTGTTGTCCTGCAGTCCAATGGCACAAGCTGCCACTAAGAGTTGTTTTTCTGATATTGCTATGTTATATTTCTAGGATCTTAAAATATAATTTTCATGTTGGATATTAGTGTATCGATTTGTTTCTAATTCTACAACTTTAGTGGGAAATAAGTTAAGGGTCTTCTGGAAAGCATCTGTCTATGCCTAGAACTTTATTCTATTAATTTATCTTTTTTATTTAATGACTTTAGCTCAGTTAATCTTGTTGAGCTGTTTCAATAGCTCTGTCTCATACTCAGATAATCTCTTATTGTGTATGATTTTCTGAAAGGATTGTATTTGTTAATTTTCTAGCCATATTTCATTTCCTTAATTTTTGTCATATTTCTTTTACTTTCTAAGCACTGAATAGTACCAATACAAATTATTTTAAAATATTTTGGCATATTGATCACTTTAATCATCTGGGATTATTAATATCTAACTTGCATTTCCATTTCTCTAGTATTATTTTATGAGCATGTGTTTATATTTGTTATTAATCACTGTGTCTTAAATAATTTCTCTTTTCTATACTTTTTGGCAATATCTATTTTTTGTGTATCCATAAAGTCATTAACCCATTGCATTTCTTCCATATCCAATGTGCAATTTTCCCATACATACATGATTTTAAAGATTATGGGCAGGATTCACGAAGCCTCCGTGTAAGAGTTAGCAAGTCTTACACGGAGGCTGCAGTTAAACGGGGTGATGTCAGCATGCCATGCATATTCATGAGGGCATGCTGAATCACACCCTAGGCTAACACGGTCCATGTAGCAATGTTGGGGGCGTATCTGCATGGCGAGACCTGCAAAGGGACACGCCCCCAGAAGAATCACAGTCCCAAAAGGAAACACCCGCGAGCAAGTCTGCGGAAATGTCAAGAAACACAACAGCACACATGCCCCTACAGACTATTAACCCAACTGAAATGTAAAATGTAAAAATGAACAGTTTATTTTTTTTTTATTTCAGAAATGTTTGCCCGTAACTGCGCTTGTTTACGCAGGTGTGCCCTTCGCTCATCCACAGTTAGCAGTCATTGAAAAAGCATATAAGCTCTAAATATGCAAAATAAGCCAAGTAGCATTAGCATAGTGGTAGAGATGTCAGCCAAAGAGGAGGCAGTCACAGTTCGAGCACCAACAACATCATTTTTTATTTTTAGTGAAATAAGCACGAAACAATCCCCTGACATATATGTATATATATATATATATATATATATATATATATATATATATATATATATATATATACAATTATAATTTAAGTAAAATGCAATGAAATGGGCCATGTTTTATGAAGAACTCTGACACATGCTTTATCACACTGAAAGTGTGTGCCCGTAGTTGCGCAGCATTTCTCACAGTGTAATATGCGTGCTCACAGCCAAATAACTCGTTAACCAGCGTAACCCGTTTGCACAGAGCTGCGCAGTGCACCAACCGGCTTACCAGCGGGCAACATTGAGCAACCTGTTTCAAAGCCTCCTTTAAACAGACACACATCCTAGCCTGTCTAGACAGTAGTAAAATAAAAAAAGAAGCAATGCCCAGGCTCGAACCCAGGATACTGTGCATCATAGTCAAAGTACTGAACCACTAAGCCATGACAGCTGTACTAAAAAATGCAGTATTAGCATATATATAGGAATGAATGTAAATAGAAGCATGACAAAGCAGGTTTTGTGAAGCTGATACAATTCCAAAATGGCCAATCACAGATAAGTGCGGGAAAAACGGCATATATAAGCCCCATAGGTGGGAATACACAGCATAACTGATTGTGGAACCTATTTGCAGTCAGGATGGCAGGTGTAGGAGAGGGCAGTCGCTTTCGAGCACAGAGATGGGGTGTTGAGGAGTCCAAATACATGGTTTGGCTCCTAGTCCATGATCATGAGGCTCAACTTATGCAGGGCCAGGTTCTGTGGGGTGCATATAAGGCAGAGGCGTGGAACCGGTTGTCACATGATCTCACCAGTGCCACAGGCATACCAAGGACTGGTGAATAGGTCCATCACCACCATGCGGACCTGAAGAGATGGAAGCAGGACCAACTGAACTGTTGGTTCCAGGAGGTCCGGCAAAGGCCCAATGCCCCACTACTGAGTAAGTATCCATGTAATTATGTATGTAAGGAATTATCCTAGCTGATATTATGGAGATGTATGTTCCAATATTACTTAATTTATATTACAGCTGCAGGTGTGCGTTTCGCGAATAGGCAAGCCTACGGTGATAGGCTGGAGCGGTTGTGCCACCAGGCAGGTTAGTAATTATATTCCTGTAATTGTTATACAATATAAGTGAGACAGCTTGTAAAAGAGGTCAGTGTAGTCACATATTAATAAAGTTCAAATAACACTAGAAGAAAGATTCTGCTAGCACTGTATGATTAGATAAGTGATGCAGCCTGTAATCCAGAAATAAAAAGTAAACAAGTCTGAAATATTGATTACCCACCTGAAGTGTAATATCAGATAACCTGCAGCAGCATGAAAATCACTGGTAAACAAGCCAAAGATAATAGACATGTGTCAAATACATCCCCTTAGAAAATCTGCCATATGAAACAAGTGAGTCTGTTGGAAAGGATTGTTGTAAGCAGGTATGACATGTTAATAATGCCTACAATAAAGTACCAACTTGAATTGTAAAAATAAAACAAGTGAGTGGAGAAAGATGTATGAATCGACCAAGAAAGTTCTTATAACTTCTGAATAAAGTATACTGCAGTCAGTACATAATGAAATGAATGAGACAGCCACAACCAAAAAGTGAAATGTATGAAATAAAGTACTGAAGCTGGAATGTGTCTGTCCCACAATTTGTATATGTTGCTGTACCCTTGCAATATGGAGATAGTATGGTTGTATGAAATAATGAACATCCACAGTTGTCTAGAGCCTTATAATTGAAATATAGCAGGATGCTGTACATGAACATAGCCAGATATGAAAAGTGTATGAATAAAAATGCAATGGATATTAATGTATCAGTAACAGTCCCATCAACAACATTCCTAAGGTTACATATAGGAAACTGTAGTAAGACCTGTAGGGTATATATATCTGCAGCTACTAGAGATGTACAACATATGTATATGTAGTTGAAGTTGTTAATGAAATATTTCTTCACCCTACCCTATATTCACAAATAATGCCATTCCACAACAAACTGGGTATGTGCATTCACAATCAATTCCTATGGACATTTGTCCTGTTGGTTCAAACATATTTGCATGTATGTTGCTGCATGTGCCCTGTTCACATATCCAAACCTGATGGCCTGTTGCCATCAATCGATCCAGCATGCTGTTGGATTGTGTACTGTTGTTCAAAATATGCATGTGTTATGCTTGCTGTTCAATGTTTGGAATTCATGGGTGTTTGGTTAATGGGGATACTGATGCATGCTGTTACAACTAATTTTGAATGGTATTGTTTGTTACTAACCCAAAATGTCATAAAATATGTCTAAACATAGGACAACAGGGAAGGCGGGTTCCAGCGGACCCACCTCTCCCACCTCAGCTGGCGAGTGCACCTGGCACTAGTGCCCAGGCCGGAACCTCCTCCGGTGGCCCTGTGCCACCTTCGGGTGGAAGTGCTGCAGGGGATGGGGCTCGTCCCCCCTCTGCAAGTGTGGCTGGAGGAGACTGTCCACTCACCCTCCAAAGTGTCCGGTCTGTGGTGCGTAGCGAGATCAGGCATTCTGTGCTTGAACCCCTATGCCAGCTTGAGGCTCAGGTGGCACAACTCATTGGTGTCCCTGCTGCCCATCCTACACAGCCCCCAGCACAGCCCCATCCTGGGCTGTGAAGGCAAAGTGGCAACTGCCCAGGGGTGGGGATATCAGTTCCACTGTTGCCATCTGTGGGCTCATGGGCTCGCGATATCCCAACATCCATCCCCGTCAATTGTGTTTCCCCCTCACATGTCATACTCCGCCCCTGCATGCGTCTTGTTTGTCTTGTCTGTTAACCTCCCCTACCTACCTCCCAAAATATACCTACTTCCTGTGCCTCACATTACACTCTCACCTGAAAAAAAAAAAAGGGCACTCTGTTCCCGCAAAAAAATTACTTCCCATACATAGCTGCCCATTTTGCAGACATGTCTGCTGGACACGTGAAGTGGTAGTTACAATTGGCTGTACAACATATTTTGTTGTCCTCACCCCCCTCTCAGGGGTGGAAGGTTTCAAATTTCACACCAAATTACAGAGGTATGCACAGCTGTTGCTGATAAAGAAATGGGCAGCTATGGGCCTTTCCTACATCCTTCCTGCAAATCCCGAGCTTGTTTTCCTACTGTCCTACCCTCTTTGTGCCCCCTTTTTCACCACTGTCCTATCTCCCCATTTTCTTTTCTTTCAAAGAAATTAGCATGGGTGTGCGCGAGAGTAAGCACTTTTAAGCAGTTGTAAGCGGGTGTGCATTTGTGTGCGCTTAGCTAAGCACGTGTGCGCGAAGCTAAGTGACAGTGCACATGCGTGAGCTCCGCGCAAACCAGTGCTAACCCACTTACAACTGCTTAAAAGTGCCTTAGTCACTCTGAATGACAAGGCCTGTAGTCTGCTCAGCAGCAAAATAAAACTCCTTTGTCAGTCTCGAACCCAGGACCTTGGAAACACTAGTCTGCATGACTTACTACTAAGCCATGACTGATATACAAGAACCTTCTGCTGAAAGCAATATATCATGAAATAGTAAGACTGAATGTAAAGGGAATATAGGAAGGCTATTACACAAAGCTTGTCTTGTATCTTTACTGGCAATTCTTGTGGATTTGTATAACATTAGTGTGAGAAGAGAAACAGCTGTGCTAGTCGGTAGCTAGTAGGTAATAATGTGACAGTAGCACCTTGCAAACCACACACACACTATCAGAGCAGGATAAACACTGCCATATTTGAACAGGTAAGAGGCCAGACCTCTCAAATGGGACTTATTTACAGAGATGTCCCTGATTTGAAAACAAATGTTAACTGTGCCCCACTGACTCCCTGTGAAATGTACTAATAGTAGGCAGAAAGGTGTTTTGTCCCACATAATGGTAACTGTCAATTACTGAAAGTATGCACTATGTGCATGTCAGAAATGGTGTATTCACAAGCACACCCACATGTAGGTGTACAACCCACAAATATCAAAGGAGGTATCCAACTAATAACAGAAGGACAGTATAGCCGTTTACAAGCACTGCATGTGCCTGCTATCCATAACTGTTAGTACAAAGTACAAGGTGCCACTACTGCTCAGCAGTAAAATAAAATACCCTTGTAGGTGTCAAGCCCCACACCTTGGCCAGACCAGACTGCATGCAGTACCACCAAACCACAACAAACATATAAAGAATTGCTGCTGAAAGAAATATAGCAAGCTATACAAGGAGTGAATGTGAATGGAAAATAGGAAAGCCATAGCAACACATTCCAGTAAAGACACCTAGCAGGCCTCCAAGGAGTGAATATAAAGGCTAAATAGTGAAGCCATAGCAACAAATTGCAAGAGCCACTGCTGTAAACCATTTACTCCACAAGTCCCATAGGAAAGCACATACTCCCATTTAAACAGTGTTAGTATTATTAGGTGTCAGTTAACATACACACTGAGAAGAATAAACTGGAGGAAGCAATAGTCAGGTGTCAGTACAACATGCATGTCAGTGCCTACAACACAGCCTGAGATATGAGAGACATACCAACCTTTACGCTCACACAACAGTGTCCACAGCATACCAGCATGGTCTCCTCCTTGAAAATCTGAAAGGGCTACGCCTACCTCACCTAACATTTTATAGCACTGTCCTGAAATCACAGTGACAACTGCAATTACCACACAGCATGCTGCATGCAATTAGCAAATGCTGGCTAACAATTGGTGCAGAGGCCATCACATGCACATCTGCATATACCTACAAAAGCAGCCTGTACTCCCAGTCCACACATGCAATACATTCATTGCAACAGCCGGAGGGAGAGACAGAGAGAGAGAGAGAGAGAGAGAGAAAACATAAATAAATAAAAACAAAAAAAAAAAAAAAACAAATAAGAGACACAGACTGCTGAAACTACTACAGTACAGCAGGCTACCAAGCAGCAAGCCATCAAAAATAGTAGTGTCCAACAAAGGTAATGTAAACTAATAATGTAATAGTCTACATACTGTGAACCCTCCATATGTGTTAGCAGTCTGTATATAGATATATATGAGGATGTGCATAGGGCAGGGGACATACTGCAACTGTTAGTGAAGGCTGGACATAATTGTAAGTGAAGGATGCTATGTGCACATAACAATGTAGGTTGTAGTGCAACGTACAATGTAGGTTGTACAGTACTGAATGTTTAGCAGTATGTTAGTGTGTGTATTCGTATGTGTAAATAAAAAGGTATATATATATATATATATATATATATATATATATATATATATTATATGTATGTATATTTATATATGTATCTATATATAATGTGCATATATGTATACATAGATAGAGAGGGATGTAGAAATAGATAGACCCAGAATGATACCACAGTACAAGGACAAAATGATTGACCTCAACAATTGGCTAAGCTTCTGGTGTCATTCTAAGGGGATCCAGCATCTGTCTGCCTGGGCTGACATGACCGATTGCTTTGCAAGAGATGGCCTGCACCTGTCGCCCTCAGGATTCCAGATACTGACTAAGACTCATGCCACCCCTATAGTGCCTTTGTCAGGCAAGGTTCAAATGAGAAATACACCACTATAAATGGTGACATCTGTGACATCTGTGCAGTCACAGAGACCTGGTTCTAAGCTCCAGAGAGCACCTCTGCATTACCGGGCTTCAATTCATACCACATCTGTTGGCCACCTAACCCAGAAAGAAGCACTAAA
This sequence comes from Protopterus annectens, assembly GCF_019279795.1. Classification (NCBI taxonomy): domain Eukaryota; kingdom Metazoa; phylum Chordata; order Ceratodontiformes; family Protopteridae; genus Protopterus; species Protopterus annectens. Next base: position 153,945,599 of record NC_056749.1, on the reverse strand, counting down.
GGTGGAGGCGTGTCCATATTCATTAAGGATATCCACACCTCCAGGCTAGTTGCACAGCATAATGCATCTGAGGTATCCAATTGCAACTAACTCTGGGCAAGAACACAATCCAAATTGTAGCTTGCTACAGACCCCCCACCATGCCCCAGGATTCACACCCCTCATGTCATGAAACACTGGAAAGTATTGAGTACAATCCAACACCCTAATAATGGCCCATTTCACCTACCCACCATTAACTGGAAAAACTACACCCGTACCAACACTATTGCTCAACGTTTTCTAGAATTCATAAATACCAACGGCTTAGATTAACTTATTCACACCCCCACCAGGGGCAGCAATATCCCAGACTTGGTCATCACCAACATGGGAAACTGGTGTTCCACACCATAGGTCAATTCCTCGTTGGTGAGATCCGACCACAAGGTAATCAGCCTAGACATCCACATCCCACCCCCAGCCCCAATTTGGGGCACCATCGTAACAAACGTCTCAAAAGCCAATGTCACACTTCTTAAGACAGAAGTGGCAAACTGCATGACACCCATGCAGATGGACAATAGAGGTATGACTGCTGAATCCTACACAAATGCACTGTATAAGCACTTACACGAGTGCATGGATCATGCTATCCCTAATAGAACCAAGATTTTATCCCCCAGACAAAGGAAGCCAGTCTGGTGGTCCTCTGCCATAAACAAACTCTAACTCAGAAGAAAGACACTGTTGCAAAACTAAGTAAATTTCCATGACTGGAGGAACTCCCTGGTCAACCTCAGTAAGAAGCTGAGATCCCTCATAAAATCCCCCAAAGCTAGTTATGAAAACAAAATTGCCACTGACTCTAAAGACAACCACAAAGCATTCTATAGCTATGTCAAGAATCTAAATGGGAACACTCAGATCTGCTCTGAGGTACAGCATAATGGCACTAAATATACAGAACCAACTGATATTGTCAACATCCTGGCAGATAGGTTCAGTGCTAACTTTACTCCCCTCTCACCCCCTAGAGGGCCCATCTCTATACTGGAAGAACGCAAAGTTCCTATAATCACGTTTGCACAGGTAAAACACACACTCTCCAAAGCCAAGAACACAGCATCATATGGGACCTGACAATATCCCAGGCTGTGTTCTACATGAACCACTGAATGAACTGGCACCCTACCGCAGTACCATGTTCAATCATAGCCTCACCTCAGGCTTTGTAGCCACTGAATGTGAAATACCTCACAAAGAGGATTACTGGCTTCAAACAGATGCCCTATGCAGACCGTCTCAAAAAACTACAGTTTGACTCTATTGCATATCGCCTACTCAGGGGTGATCTCTGCCTAACATACACAGCTATGTCAAACCTACAGCTGTTGGACATGCTCCACTTAAAGAAATCCCAATCCCTCTGAGCTACACACTCTAGGGACCTTAATCTTGTCACCACAATAAACAGAACATGCTGGAGGGATAGAGTCCTGTCCCAGACACTTCCCATACTCTGGAACAGACTACCTATCTATGTCAAACAGAGCTCCTCATTAGCACTCTTCAAGAAAGATCCTGATGATTGGATGGGAAATGGGGAATTCACCCCGGGGATCACGTCTGTGGCTCTGCTCAACGGGGGCATAGGAAAATACCTTTCTTTGGTGGCGAAAGCCAGGGTACATTTATTGGCTAGGCTTGTATGGGCCCTAGGGCCGATAGCCTGGTGCCTACCTATGAACATATATAGATAGATGGATAGAATATGTATATACACATATTATGTAATAGACACATACATATATAGATATATATAGATACATACACATATACAGACAGATATGCATGTGTAGAGATATGTATGTATATGAATATCTCTGTCTCTCTCTCTATATATATATATATATATATATATATATATATACATATACATATATATATATATATATATATATATATATATATATATATATATATACTGAGAGAGGCACATGTGTGTAGATGTATTGCAACAGGTGCCTGTTGACAAAGGCATGTACTGAACACCAGTGCGGATACAGGAGTACCATACCCCATTCCAAAACACTTACACCACTAACCACCACATATGTGGTTGCCTGCCTACTACTGGATGTGTCAGGAGGGAACATGGGAAACAAGTGTACAATAGCCTCCCCTGTGATATTCACAGTGGCACACCAGTCTTGTAATACCTGTACATGGTACATGTCAGCAGAAATGGTGTGTCAGCTAGTGAAATGTAGGTCACTGTACCCCTCTACACCTCACAATGTCCTACATGGTATATACCTCCCATGACAACTACAGAAAGGGAGAATGATACAGTCATACCTAACAAACAGTGATAATGCCCTCAAACACATTACCTATGCAGAGTGACTGACAAAACCACAGATAGAGTGCCTCACAAACTACCGACACAGAGCATACCACTGCTGGATATACATAGTTAGTCACACCCATAACAGTTGTCCAACAACCATGGTAACACCTCACAATATCCCCAGCATAAATTACCTATGTCTGTCATCCTTGGCACTGCAGTAAAGAGCACATGGTGGAGGTACAGGTCCCTACATACAAATAGGCCATACCCTGAAGTAAATCACCCAGCATTACGAAGCAAGGCTCCCCATTAGTAGATGTCAGACATACCCCTGTTGAATGTTATGCAGATAGGTAGTATGCCATATGAGTCACCCTGTTTAACTGTTTGACAGGAGCAAGTACAACCACATTACATGTGTCCCAAGGGGCAGGGTAGCATAACAGTATGCTGCTGTATGCCCAGGCCCAATAGCATACTACCTGCCTATGACACAATGCACACACACATGTACTCATTGCAATACCAACTATGTGAGGTGGAATGCGTGTGCCACTGAATGTGTGCAAGGTCTGTAATGGTGAGATTGCTCAGCATGACTTTGTGTCTGTCATGGTAGTGTGTGTCCTTGGTGTGAGGCCAGAGAAAGATGTGTCAGGTATTGGGATACAAACATACTACATTGCCATATGTTGTGCTGTGGTTCCTTGTATGTGACTGTGGTGTAGGTATGGATATGGCAACAAAGACTACGGTGCATTACCAGTGACATTTGTACTGTGCATTGCATGCATTGCATGGTTTGACAATGTTCCCCATACATTACCTTGATACATACCCCCAGCGTGAGGCTGTGCATTGGACCTCAAACAGTGAGCCGACTGCTGGAGTATACTTGTTTGTTGTGTGGAGTGTGCCAGGCACTGTCACAGAGTTGTCAGCTGAGCACTGATATGTGGTCATTCAAATGTGTATCCCCCAATAGACAGACAGATGCTATATATGGCAGTTCAGTGATATCACTACAGTAGAGTTTTATGTGTGCCATATCACTTGCTCACATATTTTTCTTTCCCTTCCAGGGCAATGGTGCACCAGCACAATCCCACATACTCTGCTGCAGAGGAAGAGGAGATACACCAGAGCCTGGTGCGAGATTTTGCCACACTCTGTTCCTGCACCAGCCAGAACCAGCAGGAGAGGGCTGCACTGTGGCAAGACCTTGTCCATCAGGTAAATGATATAGGCATACACAACTGGACATATGAGCAGGTACGCCATCACTGCAGTGATTTAATAAGAAATGTCCATCAGCGTGCGTCTGATGTCCACAGGCAACAGCTTGCCACAGGTGGTGGGGTGGCTATACACCCCCTCACCAGACTGGAGGGGCTCCTCCTAAGTGTTGTGGCTCCAGCCCAACAACAACAACATCCACACACATGTGTAATGATGGAGGCTGGAGCTACCCAGCAGGAGGACTTGGAGCGTGCAGGTAACATGCCATATCTATATTTGACTGTTCTCTACACTGGTAGTTTATGCATGTGTGAAGTGTGTACGGTGTTTGTAGCTATTATCCTGGTAATTATTGTGCAAGAGTGATATTCTCAATATCGGCAGTAGACCTGTGAAAGCCAACTGTTGTACTACTGAACTGTATCATACTCACAGTATCAATGGCACAGTTGTGCCCACTGACAATGAATGTCTTATTTGTCCCTCTGGTGTAACAGCAAGGCAGCCAATCCATGCTGGTAAGTGTGTAATAACATTCCGTTAATACTAATGATAGTAATAGTAATAATACCCTAACATGGTATTGCTATGTGTGTGATTGCAGGTGTGTCTGTGTCTGTGTGTTTGTATCTCATGTACTGAGGAGTGTGCATGTGTGCATGTGCCCATGTGTGCATGTGCGCATGTGTGCATGTGTGCATGTGTGGTAAGATTGTGTGCACATTGTAAACTGTGTTTCCTGTCTTCTTCTCACAGGTTCTGGTGCTGCTCTGGTGGTGTGCAGCAGGGAACCCGAATCTGCTGCTGGGGATAGTGATAATGATGATACCTGTGTAATGGCACAGGGAGGTGTGCCAGGGTCCATTGTTGGTCATCCAATCGACAGTACACAGCTGTCAACCCCATCAATGCGCACAGTCATCCTGCCAATACATCCATTGTCACCAATATCCCTAGGTGATGGACAGCATACAGTGGGCATTGACCAGGGTTATGTGGTATCAGTGGCACATGCATCCCCTCACAACAGCCATGGCCAGAATCCAGACATGGTACCACACAGACAGATGTCCAGGGGTTCTCGTGGGAGCATCCGTGGTCGTACTGCCCCTGTCAGACGTTCCCACAGAGGTCTTTCAACATCAGCTATGTTCCGGGCTGTAATGCAGGCACAGTCATGTATGGAACGGTACACCAGACAGGGTCTGAAGGAGCTGATAGCACATCATACTGCTATGAATGACACTATGCGTGACGTTGCGACTGCCATCCGTAATTTCACCGAGGTCATTGACAGATGTTGGGGGGACATATTAGATCTGTTCCACAACTACATGTCCATGAGCCAGGGCAATGCAGGGTGGTTGAGGCATCGACGTGGATGAATGCCAGCAACAGCAGCAGCTGGCAGTCATTGTGGACGACAACAAACCCGTGGCCGCTCACATAGTGCCAGTACCAGCCCCAGCAATGCTGGGTCTGTGCTGTCATCAGACCGCCCTAGGAGACCACGTGCACATGGCTCTGGACAGTCCTAGCAGGGACATGTCTCCAGTCAACAACCACCTGCTTTTGATGACAGTACCCAGTCTGGCTTAGTACCTGATACTGTCCGTAGCACCCCTGCCAGGCACAGGCACCGTGTCCGTGGCCAGAGACAGTGATCTGTGTGACCTGGCAGGTACAGTCTGTGGCTGTCCACAAACACCCGTATATGGCGGCCACAAGGTGGAACTGTGTGCCTGCATACACACATGCATAATGCTAACACCTAGGGCTAACACATACATGCACACACTGCATCAACATTGCCCCATCTTCTACGGTTGTCCCTCACTGACACACACACACATACATGTCGATTGGTTGTATCAGTGGCAGACTCAGGCATACCAAGTACACACCCTGTGCATATGATGAAACTGTGCCACCTCCTGCAATCTGTAACATCGATGCAGGACCGGTTAACATGGTGCTGATGCACAGGGTGACTACATAGATGTGTAGTAATATTATCATGTTGTCAACTGTGCAGTTTAATGATATCATTGTGGGTATATCCCAGCATGCCTGATGCATTAACAGTATGATTGTCATTGTATTGTTTGGTACACCCCTATAAATTACCATAGTGTAATGTCTGCACATCTTTGCATTCTGCTGGTAAGGCTGTAAACAGAAGGCCACCTACACAGGTAGTACAGGGGATAAGTAAATGGAAGTTATGATACTCAATGGTGGACATGTAAACCGCAAGATGCATGCAGTACAACCTGTACTCTGCATGGAGAATGTTGATATCTGTGCAGTAATAGACAACAGGTTCAAGACTCCCAAGAGCACCCTAGCACTTCCGGGTTACACCTCATACCATGCTTGACAGCCCCAAAACACACAACTAACTATGACAAGAGGTGAGTCTCATTAAATGTCAGGGATACTGTGGTGGCAGGGCAGGTAGCATACAGCCTACTAAGTTGGGGAATGCTGATTGAGGGCTCAGTGTCTATCATTATAAATGTGTATTAGTTCTGGTTTAAGCAGTTGGGCTTCATGCCAGTTATTTCATATTACAAAGGTTCATGGTCTGCACTCTTGTGGGAGGAGAGGCTGGACTCTTCCTGTCTGAGGTGGGAATTTCTGGCTAAAGGCTTATAGTGCCTGCATATTTGAACTGTTTCTTACTGAAATTGGTACACCTTATTTGCTGTAGCATAGACTAGATCCATGCCTGCTGATTGTAGCTTTGTTTGTATGCTTGTTTGCTTGTTATTTCCCTGAGACACTAATCCCACCTGAAATGCAGCTTTACAGCACCTCTGAGAATCCCTAGTGACATGTGCATTGCTTACTGTATGTATGTCCTTGTTTCACTTTACAGAAAGTTAGTGTTTGTCAGTTATGCAATTAAGTTACCTGTAACACATTGCATTTGAGATACCTGGCACTTGCTCACTAAAGCATTTACATATGCCAGCACTAACAAATTAAAACCACAACACCCTCACAAACTCACCTTACGTACCTTGTTCCCCATTGGCCCTTTTTGTTGTTAATTATAAAGGAATTCCCAATACTAGCCTAGCATGTTCAAAGGTCAATTGTCAATCTCCTCCACAGTCCAGCTGGTGAATCTCAGAATCTAGAGGCAATGTTACAACTGCCTCATTTACACAGTCAACCCTCTCATCCTCCCAACAAATTCCACCACATGTGAGAGATGCAACCATATATCCAAACTGCAGGCTAAGCTCTCTCAACTCAGCACTGGCAAAACCTGTCAGGAGGAGACAGAAACCAAGGTCACTACAATTCCAGTCTCACAAAGACCTACCACGACAGCAATCCAAACAAATAAACACACACAACCATACTCGGAGTCTCTAAATAAAGGTCTGCCTATGCAGTAGACACCTCCAGAGCAGACACACAAGCAACCGCTACCCCAGAACAGAACACGTGCAACACATAGCTCACAAAGCCAGTGTGCCGAACAGTCACAGCATGTAAGGCTAAACAACACACCTGCTACACTTGTGATGGGTACCTCTATCGTCAGGTACACTGACGTCCCGCTCACCAGGCTGAAGAAGGTGAAGGTCATGGTGAGATGCCTGTTGGGTGCTATGATCTACCACATAACACAAGCACATAGGTCACTCCAAGGCATGTACAAATATGACTCAGTCAGTGTCTATGCCAGTGTGAATGACCTGAGACATACCTCCCTGGACTACATGATGAGAGACATAGAGGAGCTCTCTGAGCATGTGGCCCAAACTGGTAGGACCCTGACCTTGAGTAGCATCTTACCCTCACCAAGAATGATGCCACAATATGTAGACAAGATGATCAATTCAGACAATTGGTTTATGTCTCAGTGTCATTCAAAGGGGATACAATGCCTGTCAGCCTGGGATGACATGCTCAACAAGCCACACTGCTATGCTAGGGAGAGCTTGCACCTGTCACCCATGGGCTTTCGGATATTGGCAAAGGCTCTTGATACACCCATAGTGCCTTTTTTTAGGCAAGGCTCAACAGACAAGACCACCTCCATAGGTATCACAAGCAATAGGAAACTAATAGTAATGCTACTCAACGCCAGCAGTGTAAACATCAAGATGGAACTGGAAACTGGAAACTGTCCTTAGCATGGAGAACATCAATATCTGTGCAGTAACAGAATCCTGGTTCAAGGCCCCCAAAATCACCCCAGCACTGGCAGGTTATACCTCATACCATGCTTGTCAGCCATATAACTTGCACCAAAACAGAACAGGAGGGGGGGGTATCAATATTCATCAAAGATACATACACCTCCAGGTTGGTGGCACAGCATGAAGCATCAGAGACTATCCATGTGCAACTAACAGTGGGTAAGACTGCCATCCAGTTCATAGCCTGGCACACACCACACTCCCAAACCCAGGTAACACACTTGGCCTACTTAAGAAGACATGTATATCTGCAGGTGTCTCCAAACAACAATATATTGGGCAGCTTCATTTACCCACACATAGACTGTGAGCATTACTGTAGCTCCAACACCCTAGGTGTAAAGTTCCTAGAATCCATACACTCAATTGCTATGGAACGACTTGTTACCACTCCCACAAGTGGGGAATACATGCTGCACCTGTTCATCACCAACATGTGGACTATATGCTCCAGACCAGACGTGTATCCCTTGCTGGTAAGATGACACCATAGACTACTCTCACTGTATATTCACATACCAAATGCAGCTCCTGCACAGAAAACCACAGTCATAACGTTGTGTAATGCAAATTACATGTATTCACATGAGGCAGGCTTCACACATGGGAACTATTTCAGGTCACAGTTACATATGTCTATGTGGCACACACATACCTCATGTGTGCATTGACATTACTGATATGATCTATGTCATACAATATTAAGAGCAACACCCCACACACATGGACAAACTGTGTGACAAAAACACACATGGCATTTGTAAGATTCAAACCCCTACCTAACTATGTTATGACACTTGAGAGAGACACATTAGCAGAGCACACTATTCGCATTACTAGGAGATTTTCCTTCTCCTGCTGTACTTATAGGGTGCTGACATCATCAGTGTTTAGAAAGAAGAGTGTGCATCATGCAGTGTGTTATTCTATTTGGCAGAAGGGACATTTCTTTCACACAGAATTGCACACGTACTAATCCCCCTCACCCAAACACACACACACTGAGCATTTGCAGGATTCAAACCCCTACCTAACTATGTTATGACACTTGAGAGAGACGCATTAGCAGAGCACACTATTCACATTACTGGGAAGTTTCCCTTCTCCTGCTGTACTTATATGGTGCTGACATCATCAGTGTTTAGAATGGGGAATGTGCATCATGCAGTGTGTTCTTGTAGTTGGCAAAAGGGGCATTTTTTTCACACACACTAACCCGCCTCACCCAAACACACACACACTCAGCATTTGCAGGATTCAAACCCCTACCTAACTATGTTATGACACTTGAGAGAGATGCATTAGCGGAGCGCGCTATCCGAATTACTGTGAGGTTTCCTTTCTCCTGCTGTACTTATAGGGTGCTGAGATCATCAGTGTTTAGAAAGAGGAGTGTGCATCATGCAGTGTGTTCTTCTAGTTGGCAGAAGGGACATTTCTTTCACATGGAATTGCACACACACTAACCCCCCTCACCCAAACACACACACACACTGAGCATTTGCAGGATTCAAACGTGGATGTGACATTGCAAATTCAACCTCTGGGATCTCCACTGTGTCCCTGCTTGATGGAGGCACAGCACACTAGCTTTACATGTTGCCTTCTCTGACCTACTTTACAGAGGCACAGTAGCCTACTGTACTGGGGAGGCAGATGCCAAGAACAGTCTGACTAAGCTTGCATTCCCTAGGACAAACAGCCTAGTATTGACGTCTACACCCATATGTTTAATTTTCAGCTGCACAATATTTGTTGCTGATAAACTGTTTGCAGGTCTTTATTGCCATAGCTTTCCCTATTTCTATGTACAACTTGTGTATCTGTGAAAGATGTTTGAATATGTGTGGGATCCACTATTTAACTTATGTCTCTGTAGTCATTTAACTGTGTGCACTGGGCAGATTGCTGTCTTGTGGTTGATTCCTGGTTTAACACATACATATACCACATATGTGTGGCCAACTGCTAAACTGAGACATGGCCTAAGTGTGTGAGTATGCCCAGTTCAGGCATATTCCATGGCTTGTTGCCTGACATATGTCTCATTTATCAAAGTGTGTGAGCATGCCCAGTGTGTGCTTTCCATATGTTGAGATCTTCAGTCCACCACATTTGTGGGTGTGTGTGAACTTCCACAGTATTTCACATTTATAGTTGTGTGTTGGGAGTCATGTTGTGTACATACTGCCCAACTGCTTTGTGTCTGAACCTGACAGGGATTATACTGTGCCTGCAGGGTTTCCATGGGATAGTTTGCATACAGTTGTCAACATCCTTTCATAATGACCATACACTGTAATATTGTATAGTGTACTGGTTCAGTACTTTCCCTGTGGTGGATAGTATCCTGGGTTTCGGGCCTATCACTGCTTTCAATATTCATAGTGAGCAGACCAGACTGATTAAGGGCCAGTTGTGCACATATGACCATGCTGCATTTTGTTCGGATATGGACTACTTACACCAGGCTTGTCCAACATTGGTAGTGTATTCCACAACTTGGGTGGACATTGACAAACACTAGCGATGTGCCCTAGGCCATTTCTACTGCTAGTCAAAGAGTGTGTTTGTCCTTCAACACACATTGTAACTGGAATTTGACATGACATATTTCAAGGTTAGTATAATGTGCCTCTGTCTACCCATGACATAACAGTGATACCCAGGGTAAACCTACCATCTCCCATCCACTCATCATGATTCCTGTTGAGGAGAGTCAATGAGGGACTCTCTGGCTAACCTGTACTGGGAGTTTACTCAAGAGTGGAGTGAGCTTCTGGGTTACGGATCAATCACTACAGCATGTCCTATGTATGTCAGTGTTGGGGTTCAGGTCTCTCATGTGCATAGTTCACTGGCATTCAGATTGTACAGGGTGCAGCATGTGCATTGATTCCAGCTTGGACATGGCTTTATACATCAGGCCCAGATTGCCTCTGGGCAGGCAGTATGGCACTGTGTGGAGCTGTGGTTTGTTTAATCAGGCAACACATGGCATCTGTTTGAGCTCTTTGATCCTCGTGGTGGGGTACCTTTGCAGTCTTTTCAGTTGCTGGAGGTGTCTGCTGAGGTACATCCCACAGGGGCCATTGTACTCAATTGTGAGGCTGATGAAGGATGACTGAAGAGGCACAATGACCTCCCCTGATCTAGATCTGACTACCTTCATGATTAGGTGGGTATATGGTATGTTTCTGTACCCACTACAGCCACATGGTTGTCAAATGCAAGATATCTATCAGATTGTGTCCCCAGGTCTCTTATTACTTCTAAAGTACTTAATGGGTTAACACCTATGTGGTAATTAGTGGGCACTTACTGTTTATCCACAGGGGATGATTATACACTTTTCTGCAATTAGCTTGATGACATGGCTCTGGCACCAGTTGTCTGTTTCTATGTGGCCCTTTTGTAGGATTCTTGTGTCAGCTGGAGGGTCAGATAAGGTGCCCAATTTGTAGTCCTCTGCAAACTTGTTCAGACACAGTCCTTCCATGTTGGCCTGTACCTATGGGAAATATATACCATGCAAGGGAGGTCCCAGGACTGAGCCTTGTGGGATGCCAGTTGTAGCTGGTTTGTAGTCTGACATGGCTGCAGCATGTCTGACCATATCAGTTCTGTCCTTGGGCTGGTTTGCAACCCATCTACTGACATAGGGGTTTATATTTAAGCTGGTGAGCTTATCTATAATGAACACGTGGGGTATTGTATGGAAGGCTTTTGCAAGGTCCAGATAGGCTGTGTGGACCACATTCCCCTGATCAATGGCCTTGATGACTGTTTCAAATGAGTCAGACATGTTTAAGGGGCAGGATCTGCCCTTAAGGAAGCCACACTGGGTAGGGTCCAGTGTCTGTAGGTCCCCAATATCTTTATTTCTGAGGTCCATGATGATCCTTTCCATAGCTTTGCAGACCAAGCTTGTCAGGATTCTGGGGTGATAGTTTGCAGTATCCATTGAGGCACCACCTTTGTGGAGAGGGACCACTGTTGCTGTACACTGCTCTTTGGGTACATATTCTGTGGTAAGGCTGAAATTGAGCAGTACTGTTATTTGGCATTCCATTCTTCTTGGAGTTCATGTTGGACACAGCCCAGGACACCATGTCATACCATTGATGCTGCTTGTCTTGCTTTGAAGATGCTGCCTGTTACCTCGGCATCTGCAATGTCAGGGGGCCAGCACTCTGCTGGGATAGATATTTGTCATTTTTGGGGGGGGGGGAGTTTGCTCTGAACCTGTCAGGTTGGATGTTGGCAATGTGTGTGGGTTTGGTGTATTGTTTGTAATATTTGGTAATTCAGAGCATATCTCTGAATTCCCAACAAGGTTCCTACCATCAGTTAAGACAGCCTTGTGATTATCCTTAGTGTCCTGTACAATTTGTATATCTATAGGTTCATAGGTTCATACTGGGCTATCTGCCCTAGGGCATTTTTCAGCCTAGCCAGAGTGCGCGTGGCTTTCGCCACCCCTTGCTATGTGAATATTATGGCCATTTAGGGTTTACTTTACTGTGCCTCTGTCTAGATGTGACACACTGAAGACCCCCAGTGTAAATCTACACTCTCCCATCCACTTGGCAAGATTCCTGTTGAAGAGAGTCAGTAAGGGGCTCTGCCTAACATGAAGTGGGTTCTGTTCCAGAGTGTAGGAAGCCTCTGGGTTAGGAATCTGTCCCTCCAGCACATCCGATTTATTTATGTGTTGAGGTTGACATCTGTTGCTCTCATGTATCTAATGGCTTTGGATTTTTTGAGGTGGAGCATGTCCATCAATTCTGTATTGGACATGACCTTGTACATCGGGCATACATTGCCTCTGAGTATGCAGTATGTGACTGCATACAACTGGGGTGTTGTCAGCCAGGCAGCATATGATGGATGTTTGACACCCTTTATCATCTTGGTCAGGTACTTTTGAGGTCTTTCTAACTGCTGCAGGTGTCGGGTACGGTACATCCCAAATGGGGCATTGTACTCACTTATGGACCTGATAAGGGAAGAGTATAGGGGCACAATGACCTCTCTTGATGTAGATGTGACTCCTTTCATGATAAGGTGGCCAATATAGGTGGTCTTCCTAGCCATGTTGGCAAAGTGAGTGTTGCATGTGGGGTTACTGTCCACTTGTGTCCCTAGGTCCATGATTACTTCTTCCATACATAATGGATTACCACCTATGTGGTGATTTGTGAGTACCTTGTTTGGTTTTTGGGGTGATATTCATACTCTCCAGTGTCTTCAGGGAGACTGAGTGGTGTTCCTGGGTCTAAGAGGGTGGTCTGTAGCAGGCTACAAACTGTACAGCGGTTTTGCCTACAGTTAGTTGCACATGGATGGTCTCTAATGCTTCGTGCATTGTCAGTAACCTGGACGTGTGGGTATCTTTGCTGAATATGGATACTCCCCCTCCTATTGTGGTTTGGCCCAGGTTTTGGGACCGAAAAGCATGATTTGAGGTATAACCTGGTAGTGCTGGGGTGCTCTCAGGAGCCTTGATGCAGGTTTCCATCACTGCACAGACATCAATGTTCTCCATACTGGGGAGGGCCTCGAGAGCGTGCATCTTGTGGTTAAGACATATGGCATTGAGCAGCATTACCCTCATGTTTTTTCCACCTATGTTTTCTGGGGAGGTGGGTTTGTCTTTTCAGCCTTGCCTACAAAAGGCACTATGGAGGTGGCAAGAGCCTTAGCCAATATCCAGACACACAGGGGTGACAGGTGCAAGCCATCCCTGGCAAAGCAGTGTGGCTTGTCAAGCATGACATCCCAAGCAGAGACACATTGTATCCCCCTGGATTGACACCAGTAATTGAGCCAATTGTTGAAGCTGATCATTCTGTGTTTGTACTGTGGCATCATTCTTGGTGGGGATAAGATGCTGATCAGGGTCAGAGTCATAAAGGCCTGGCCTACATAATCGGAGAGCTCCTCTATGTCTCTTTACATGTAGTACAGGGAGGTACGTCTCAGGTCATTCACACCAGCATGGACACTGACTGAATCATATTTGTACTTGCTTTGGAGTGACCTGCATGATTGTGTTATGTGGCAGATTGTAGTAGCCTGCAGGCAGCTTACTGTACCCTTTTCCTTGTTCAGTCTGGTGAGCGGGACATCAGTGTGTCTGACTATGGTGTCACCTATTACAAGTGTATCGGGCATGTTGTTTGTCCTTACGGGCTGTGACTGTTTGGCACACTGACTTTGTGTACTATGTGTTGCATGTGCTATATTTGGGGGTAGTGGTTTCTTGGATGTCTGCTTTGGAGACCTCTATTGATTTGGTGTTTTTTAATTATAGCCTCCAGGAATGTTTTTGTGTGTTTATGTATTTGGTTTGCAGTTGTGATAGGTCTATGTGAGTGGGTTTGTGGTGTGTGTGGTTACCTTCTCCTCCTGACTAGTTTAGACAGTACTGAGTTGAGTGAGCTCAGCCTCCAGTTTGGAGACGTGCTTGCATCTCTCACATATATTTGTATTTCTTGGGGGGTGGAGGGGGTTGTCTGTGTACATGGGGCAGGTGTAACATTGCCCAAGATGCACAGATTCAACTTGTTGTAGCTGGCCTTAGTGGATTTTATGACTGGCCATATTTTATTGCCATAATACTGATCAGAGATTACTTCCCTTTTTGGGTTTGCTCTATCATGTGGTGACTTCCTCATTCTCTTGCATGGTTTGGTAATGGCTGTGGTCCACCATGCCAGATGCCTGTGTGCATGGTATTGGGCCTTGATTTTATTTGGGATTGCATAATCCATGCATTCCTGACTGTGTTCATAGAATGCATTTCTAAAGGGTTCTGAGGTGTGGCCCATATTTTCCACAGGCACAGGGCCTTTAATGGATTCCACATCAGTTTGGAGGAGTGCAACATTTCCTTTACACATGTTTTTCACTGTGGTTTTCTGGACAGGGACTATGGTCCGGCTGTGAATATCCAGTGTGATTACTCTATGGTCTGATCTTACCAGTGAGGAATACACTTCTCATCTGGCCATAGAGTACCCATGTTGCTGATTATCACATCCAGTATGCTTACCCCTCTTGTGGGAGTGGTACATTGTTCCTGAGCATGTTGGTTTATGGATTCTAGGAACCTTTGGCCTAGGGTATTGGTGCTGGGATAATGCTCCCAGTCTATGTTTGAGTATTTTCAGTCAACCAATATAATGTTTGGAGAGCTTGATATTTCCATGTGTTCCAACGTAGGCCAAGTGCAGTTCCTGGCATTTGGAGGGTAGTCTGTAGCAGGCTACAAACTGGCAGGCAGTCTTAGCCACTGTTACTTGAGCATGGATAATCCATGCTGCTTCTTGTTGTGGTACCAACATGGGGGCGTGGTTATCCTTGACAATTATTGCTACTCACCCTCCTTTTGTAGTTTGTTCCATGTTTTGGGGCTGTAAAGCACAGTATGAGGTGTAACCTGGTAGTGTTAGGGTGCTCTTGTGAGCACCCTAACACTACCAGGTTACACCTGGTAGTGTTAGGGTGCTCTTGTGAGCCTTGACCCAGTTTCTGTTACAGGACAGATATCAACATTCTGCATGCTGAGGGGAGTTTAGACTGCATGCATCTTTCAGTTTGGACATCTGACATTGGGTAGCATTACATCTAGGTTCTTTTCCCTTGTGATACCTATGGAGGTGGAGCATAGTGCCTTGCTCAGCATGTCATCCCAGGCTGGCACGCATTGGATCCCCTTTGACTACTAGCAATACTTAAGCCAATTAGTGTAATTGAGCATCTCGTCTTCATATTCTGGCATCATGCTTGGTGAGGGTAGGATGTTAGTCAGGGTCATCATGTTTGCATATACTACATGGTGTTGGTGTTACATTGCTTAACACATGGCAATCATGCCTCAGGTGGTGCTGCAGGGCTGTCTATGTTGGATGCACATACTACACTCCCTGTACATGTTTGATAGCAGGTTGTGTCAACTTAGGCATCCGTTTTACTATATGTGTGAGTCAGAGAGAGGTATAATTTCCTGGGTTCCTACTGAGCCAGTGTATGCGCTATGTGTTGCCACTTTGCCAAGGGCAAGGCATACTGGGCACACCTCCTTCTGCCTACTGGGGCAGGCTCAGGTTGTTCCTCCTCCGAGTCACGCTCTGCCTGTGATTGGCTTGGCAATTGTGGGGGGGGCTGTTTGGCCCAGCCCTATGCTTGTCCTGCTGCAGCTGTTTTCACAGAATCATATTATGTAGCATAGCACATACCATGACAATTTGGGTACATGTAGTTGGTGAGTACTGCAAGGCTCTACCAGATGTGTCCAGACACCGGACCCGTGACTTGAGCAGCCCAAACACACGCTCAATTACATTTCATGTTTGTGCGTGTGCCTCATTATGGCGTTCTTGTTCAGGTGTGTGTGCATTTCTGATGGGTGTCATCAGCCACGGCTTCAGTGCATAGCCAGTATCCCCCACTAAGTGACCATGTGGGATGTCCCCATTTGCAAATGTCTGGTACAGCTGCGTCAGATGCCAGATATGTGAATCGTGGTAGCTTCCAGGGCAGCCAGCACACACATTCATTATTATGCCCTGGGCATCACACACGACCTGGCAGTTGATGGAGGTGAAGCCCTTGCGGTTAATGTAGGCCCTACCCCGCTCACCGGCTGGTGCTTTGATGCGTGCAGTCTATTGCACCCACTACCTCAGGGTATTCCGCTATTTGCTGGAAGAGACGCATATTGCTGGCCAATACCTCACGGGAATTGGGGAAATATACATGCTCACTGACATGTGCTGACATGGCGCCCAGGAACTGGTGCAGTACCCTGGATGCTGATGCCTGTGATATCCCCATCATATCACCAGTTGGTCTCTGGAAGGTACCTGTTGCTAGTATTCTTAGGTCAACACATACCTTGTTTTCCACTGGGATGGGTTCCCCTCTGTTGGTTCTGTGTGTGAGACGTGGCCTGCACAGCTCAACAATTTGCTGCAGGAGGTCTCTGTCCACTCTATAGCGCTCCACTATCTCCAGCTCATGTAACCCCTGGTAGGTGATCCTGGGCCTATACACTCTTCTCCGTCTCCTCACTGTGGGTTGTCTGGCAGCATTTGCATAGTCACCACCCTCAGCAAGTTGCATATGTCTCCTTATAACAGCTATGGCAGCCCCTAGCATTTTTGGTCTGAGTGAAGCTTTTTCAGTTTTCACTTCTAGTAGTTTACTCCTCTGTTGCAGTGTCTCTTGAGAGAAACATTCTGCACTGTTGTTTGCAGTGTTTTAAGTGCTGGGCTGGGCTACTGTTCTGCCTGTGTAATTGCCTGCTTCTGATTGTTTTCATCTGCTAGCTCTGTCAGTAATTTCTGCTAGCTTCCTACTATTTCCCATGCTTCCTTTTTCCCTTCTGTTTCCTCAGGGGGGAGCAATGCGCATACCAGCATTAACACGCTCACAGTGGCTAACACATGAGCACACATGCTTAGACGGACTAGAATCTGCTTATTTGGGTTAAAACGCATGCACACTAGTGCAAACAAGCTTGCAGATGTTTAAACAGGCTCCTACATGCTTATTCTGCCTTAAACGTGCGCACTCACGCTTACACGCGCACACTCTGTCTTACTCGTGCCTACCAGTGCACACACGCACGCATGCACACCCAGCAAGAAACTTTGGTGTTATCCATCGTGTACACGTTCCATTTCTTGGCTTTCCCTTGCCTACTTGTTGACACTCCTCTTTCCATGATGTGTGACTGACAGCTTTCACATGCCACTGTGCTCCAATGAGCTGCATTCCTTTCATACATTCCCCCCTGTGATGTCACCTATCTCCTACTCTGTTACTCCCCCTTATCTTACTCCTACACTGCACGGATTGTGCTCATTTTCTATGTAACAGTGCGATTCACTATCCTACCACTCATTTACATAGGATTGCCTACTAATGCTTAATTACATGTCTTACACTCCGCTTCCCCCCTTAGCAACCCCTACTCGGTGGCCATGTTGTTTTACCCTGCTATTCCCTTCCATTGTATACTCATGCTTTGCATAAACCCACATTTGTGGGTTTAATATTTTTATTTTTTGTTTTTTTATAGTGCAGCCAGCTTGCGCGACGCTGCGCTATGTTTAAATAAAATTATTTTTATTTCATGTTTGCATCAGGGTATGTTGCCAGTGGCCACATATTTGGCCATTTGCATGCTGCCTGCGATATTTGCAACCTTTATTTGGAGCTGACATGGCTCCATTGTGTTATTTGCAGAACGGTACTCAGTTATCAACTGAGTACATTTCTGCAGATAACACGGCTCTTACACGGGCAGGTTTCTGCTTCCTGGATTGCAAATTTACCTCATTTGCATGCCTTTTGGCTGCAAGTGAGGTAATTAGCATATCCACGCCCTGCCCGTGTAAGAGCCATTTTAGGTACTCTCTTACACACACAATCTGGCTGTTCCTGGATCGTGATGGCTGCATGGAGTCTTACACTACTCTTAGACTCCATGCAAGCCATCGTGAATGCTGCAGTATATTGATACCATTTGCCTTCTTTATTATTCTTTACTATTCATTAATTACATTCTTCAATTTTAGTAACATATGCCAGTGTTTTGTGCCATATTGGTAGCTTATCAATATTTACTGCTAATTTAAATTTTAAAGAACTTGATCAAATGTGCGACAAGTTATTATTACAAAGTTACTGGCATTCTCATTTAAGTCCATACACATAATCATTCTAACTCTTGCCGTCTTACTACCAAAGATTAATATAGCAACAACCCACGCCTAGGTGTGGGTAATGCTGGATTTACCCACGGTTGGTGTGATTTGGTCACGAGGGCAAAGCCCGAGTGGCCAAACAAAGACAACCATGAGTAAATCCAACATTACCCACACCCAGAAGTGGGTTATTGCTATTATACAATGACATTATTTAAGAAAAAAATAATTACTTTTCTTAAATAATGGCATTGTATAATGCCTCCTTGCTGCCCTTCCACAGATGTCTGGTATTCTGTGGCAGTTTTGATGTACTGCACATGTGTATGCTTACGCAGTACATCACAGCTGTTGGCAAAAGCAATGGAGAAAGTAAGATCTCCGTTGCTTTTTACAAACTGTCTTGCTACATTAAAGGAGTTTAACATAGCGAGACAGCTTTAAAAAATGCAACGGATAATCTCCGTTGTTTTTTTTTTAAGCTGTCTCGCTATGTTAAACCCATTTAACATAGCGAAACAGTTTTTAAAAAAAATAACGGAGAAAGCAAGATCTCCATTGCTTTTTAAAGTGTCGCGCTATGTTAAAGGATAATCTCCGTTGCTTTTTTTAAAGCTGTCTCGCTATGTTAAACCCATTTAACATAGTGAGACACCTTTAAAAAAGCAACGGAGATAGGAAGATCTCTGTTACTTTTTTTTAAAGCTGTATCACTATGTTAAACTCGTTTAACATAGCAAGACAGGTTGTAAAAAGCAACGGAGATCTTGCGTTCTCCGTTGCTGTAAAGAAAAAAAGTGTTATACTAATGGAAAAGTCCGGGCGACCGGACCTTTTGCACTTACTATAACTCTGATTTACAACGTGCACGCTGATCAATCAGCATGCACGTTTTGGAATATTAATGGGGGGGTCGTTATATAATGAGTAATAATTGACTTTTAAAGAGTTTTCTTGTATCTTCCATGTGACTGATTCTATCCATTTTTTATAACTTTAGCTGCAGCAGAGATCATACATGATTTTGTTGCATATATGTCATCATTACATAACTCAAAATTATCCCCTCAGAAAAATGCACTTCTTTCATATGATTCAATAAATTTTCAATATATGTTCTTACATGTTTAAGACCAAGACTAGATATCCAATTATAAGCATGTGCTAGTGTATATATTCTGTCTTTGTGTTTGAGAACTATCATAGGATCATACAAGATTACTAGGCTAATGGCCCTGGTGCCCTTACAGGCCTAGCCAAGAGTATATCCCCAAAAAAGAAACCCCAATCATCACCCGTCCCTTCTACTGGGACACCAACAGTGTGGAGAGATGAAGGACATGCCCCCTTACCACCTGCTCCAGCCATTCAGGTACCCAGGAGTATAGCCAGAAAATTCCATTTTGTACTCACAAAATCTTTGTTGCCTTCCAATCCACCTGCTATTTTAAATAACTGGTAAATCTTTCAAAATGTTGCCCTCCACAGCAATTACTAAATGTACACATTGTTTTCAGTATTCCCTCTAAAACTTTTAAAGATACAGCTTTTTTTTTTTAGACTGGCAATCTTCTCCGTAAGCAAGTTATGTAACTGTTGTTGGAGGCATTAATTCAGGCAATTGTAGACATAATATACAATGAAAAATCTATGACTTTTGAGTGATGCAAATAAAAATGTACTGAGCGATGCAAATAAAAAATGTACTCCATAGACTACAAAGAATATGCCTAGATACACCCTTGTAGTTCCCATTTCTGCACCCTGCCCCAAACCCAACTTCAACATATTTTATTAAAAAAATAGTACTAATTTCTTCTTCTAAACTGTAGCAAATGGTTACGCCAGTTTATCCCCTGCCTGCGTAGACCACAACAACCCTCATATTTTAGTTAAAAAAATAAAAATCTTCTTTTGTAGCAAACTGCTTGCTACAATTTATAACCTGCCTCCATGGAGCACTACAGTGCTCATGCCTTGGTTGAAAAAAAAAAAAAAACAAGATTTTTTTTCACTTTTAAAGTGTTGCAAACTACAATGCTGCAGCAAGCAGTTACAATTTGGAACACGCATGGAGTACTGCAGTGCTCAGGTTTAACAGCAAATGCAATACTAGCTTTTAAAAGCCAGTATTGCATTAAGGAAAGATCTGGATTAGCTGGTCCTGCCGAGAAAACTTTGCACCCGGGGCAGTTGCCACTCTCACCATACCCTAACTATGGTAATGGATTTATAATATTTACACTATCATGTTTGCACCCAGGGCAGTTGCCACTCTCACCGTACCCTAATTATGGTAATGGATTTGCAATGTTTACACTATCATGTTTGCACCCGGAGCAGTTGCCACTCTCACCATACCCTAACTATGGTAATGGATTTGGAATGTTTACACTATCATGTTTGCGCCCGGGGCAGTTGCCACTCTCACAATACCCTAACTATGGTAATGGGTTTGGAATGTTTACACTATCATGTTTGCACGCAGGGCAGTTGCCACTCTCACCATACCCTAACTATGGTAATGGATTTGGAATGTTTAAACTATCATGTTTGCACCCGGGGCAGTTACCACTCTCACCATACCCTAACTATAGTAATGGATTTGGAATGTTTACACTATCATGTTTGCACCCAGGGCAGTTGCCACTCTCACCATACCCTAACTATGGTAATGGATGTGGAATGTTTACACTATCATGTTTGCACCCGGGGCAGTTGCCACTCTCACCATACCCTAACTATGGTAATGGATTTGGAATGTTACACCATCATGTTTGCACCCGGGGCAGTTGCCACTCTCACCATACCCTAACTATGGAAATGTATTTGGAATGTTTACACTGTCATGTTTGCACACAGGGCAGTTGCCACTCTCACCATATCCTAACTAGGGTAATGGATTTGGAATGTTTACACTATGATGTTTGCACCCGGGGCATTTGCCACTCTCACCATACCATACCATATCTATGGTAATGGATTTGGAATGTTATGTTTTTGTGATTTCTTTCTTTCTTTCCTTATGTCTCTTTTTTTCCAAGCCCCTTTTTACTTTTTTTCTCCCACCCAAAGTTAACCATTTATCTTATAATAACATTTCAAATAACATTTTAGGTGATTTTTTTTCAGGAAAAATATAATAAGTATAAATATAGGAAATAGATGGATGGATAGATAGATAGATAGATAGATAGATAGATAGACAGACAAATAAATAAGAAGGTCCTTCCATACCCTTTCCACATGTAATCACAACACTATCCACAAACACCAATGTTCTTTACATCTCTTTGAATTTTTGAAACTTGTACTATTTACTGCATTTCCCCACATTTAGACCTCTCTTCAATTGTTTAAATATGCAATATTCCAATTAATGAAGTTAATTTAGCTTTAAGGAGAAGGTTGTGTAAAGCATATACATTGATTAGTTCTCAAATTAAATACGTGATTGCTCAGTCTACTGTTTATAGTGATCACTTAATAAAGGCCCACCCCTTTAGCTTCTGATTATCTGTCTCTTCACTTTCTACTTAAAAAAAAACTGTACCTCTTTCTACTTCATTTTGCTGTTTGCCATATTTATTACTGACTGTTGGCAGCCTCACTAAATTGATGACAGTATTTTATTGAATCCCTGCTTTATTAGTGATGTCTGTTACTGTTGTGATTTGTGAGCTATTCTTTCAAAGCAATCTACTGATTAACTATATTTCATTGCTATCTACTGCAATTCATTACTGTTTAATTGCATTTTACTGCATTTCATTGCTGTTTAACTGCATTTTTTCATACTGCAAGGGGTCTGTATCATTAGAATGAACACACATATATCTGAATGCTTAAACATCGAACTGGGAAGTTCAAAATGCAAAAATAGTGAAGCCAAGGAACACCAATTTTTTTTCCCAGGGAAAAAAATTGGTGGGCCATTTCCGCGGCTTTGCTATTTCCTCCACTGTGGTGCTATCTCAGAGTTGGTATATTTAAGTAGGAGGTTGTGGGGGGGGGCACAGTCCCCCATGTTGCAGGTTGAGGGGGTGAAGCCCCCCACATTAGTAACAGCCTGAAGTGTTCATGTGTTTTTACGTTTTGTACTGGAACAGCAATTCTTTTTGAGTGTTCGAAGTTCTTACATTTTGAACTTCTGAGTTCGATATTTACATAGTCGAACTTATGACAGTTCAACTATGTGATATAGGCCCTACTGCAAGTGCTATTCTTTTGACTATAAGTGATTAATCTGTGCTTCATTGTGATTTTCTTCTTACTGTATTCTTAACCTTAAAACTGGGAAGCATTGTTTAAATACAGGTCTGCAGCATCCAAAGCTTGTTTCCCATCTTTCCTGTTACTATAGTAGTCCAGATACAGATTTGCTGGATCCAGGATTGTTTTGTAAGTTTCTGAGTTCCCCAGACTTTCTGTGTTAGAAGGAAGCCTTCCAGCTTATCAGTGGGAGTGGTAAGCACTAGGTATCCTATCTACCACAAGATGAGTGGTTTCTGGCTCTGAAATTGTAGTGTATTGGCCATTTTGGCAGTTTTCTATCCCTTTCCACTTTCTGGTTTAAAAGCCCATGTTTGCGTGGGATGTTTGCGTCGGTTCCACTAGGGTGGGTAAACTATTACTGGTGCCAGAAAGTCTGCTCTTCAATTTTTCCCTTAGATCTTGCTAATTCTCTTCTCCCTTGCATTTTAATTAGCTTATTTGCCTCGCACTTCATCAGGCAATTATTGTAGCCCACATAACTGCTATCAGCACTAGACGTCCTACAAGGAAACAGTTCCAGGACTTAGTAATGATGACTACCCCTCCAGACATGTCTAAATGTCAGTTTCCTGTACTTTCTCCTATTAACCTGGTGAACTTGGGCATTCTGAGGCAGTGTAGCAACTGCCTCATATACAAAGACAAACCCTCTCCTCTTACCTCCCAACACTCAGGCTTGTGAGAGATGCACTTATATCTCAAAATTGAAAGCCATGCACTCTCCAGACAAGACTGGAATAGCTGGTCAAGAGGAGAAGTTCAAGACTTGCGCCACACCACATGGAACACATGGCCCTCCAAAACACCCACCATCACAGCCCTCACATAAAAACACATATCACACACCAACCTTCGCAGAAGCTCTCAACTGAAATTTACCCAAACACAGAGACCTCCAAGCCAGAAATGCACTTGACCACCAAACATAGCACAAACCACAAAGCACATAGCTTACCTACACAGTGTGCCCCTCAAACTAAGCCCCTAAGGCAAAACAGCTTGCCCAAAAGAATTTTGACAGCTGTGCACTGGCTCAGTAATTAAGGAGCCTCAATCCTCACCACTAACACCAGTGAGGGGCATGCACATTGGGAAGGATAACAAGTACACACAAAGTAAAGTACAATTTCCCTTAAGAGCACACACAGATCACAGTTAGTCTGGGGCTGGTTTCTCCCTTTCTCTCCAGATCCCCAATAAGACTCTCCACTGGCACAACTATAGGGTACAGGTCCCAGCCGAGTAGTGAAGCCGAAACCTCCAGTACCCTGTCTGTCCAACCAGTGCTTTGTATCCCTGCCCAAGTAGCTGACACACACGCACACACACACACACACACACACACACACACACACACACACACACACACACACACACACACACATACAAACTTTGAGACTTGAGTTATATACAAACACACAGACTCTCCTGGGGAAGGCTGGCACAGGTTCACCAGCTATGCCCCTTTCTACCCAGGCTATAAGGCAATAATCCACTGCCACTAACTACTATTATCAGATAGTATAAAGGCCCTCCCCAAAGCGTGACCAATTTCACTGTGTAATATTGCTGTTATCCAGATAAAAAGTGTGACCCAGGGCTAAAGCTATTGGAGTGGCGTGGACAGTATCACCAAATACATGCAATATATTCTAAGAGCTTAAATTACCCTTATACAAAACAGCCGCAGTTGAAAGGTTAAACATATTTAATAATAAATATTAAAAACACAAGACAATGCTTATTACTTCAATATAATGACATTACAGAGTTCAGAAATTACAGGAAAATGCTTTAAAATAATACTGTAGAATAGTCTGACATAAATATAGAAAACAGCTAGACTAATTTGGCTATTTCTATCTATCTCTAAGAGAAATCACTGTTCTAAATAAATATCTTACTTACAGAGCAAATGCAGAGTGCTGGTAAGTTGATGTGTTCAGGTTGAAACAAAATCCAAAATGCTCTCTCTTTCTCTCTGGGAAAGTCTTAAATTGATAACACAGTACTCCTCAGTTATTTCAGATTACATCATTCTTAACAGTTCTGGTTTAGTTTCCCAGGCAAACAAAAACTCAAAATTTACATTTCTTTTTGTAATCACCACCTGCAGGAAGCCACAGCAATAAAAGATATTTTACATATACAATCTAGTAATTAACTCTTGCCCTAAGACAATAGAAAGAATTCCTTAGATCAGACATCCTGTCTCCAAGCTTGAGATAAAACAGTCATACAATGCTTGACTTGTCAGCTTTCTTCCAGTGAAGTGCACTACGGTTACGTTTTTGAAGCTCGGTGCTATATATAGTTTAATCATAACATATAGCTCTCTTTACATTTGTAAACAAAGCCTGTGATTTATATTAATATTTACAAATGACATAGAATTATTTGCAAAATTATGTCTAGCTAGGCTGGCAGCCTTCACATACCCCCCCCCCTCCGCTGGAGAAATCATGCTAGTTTTTCAATTGACCCTTGAGAAATGTTACTTGAGAGGGTTAGGTCTATCTGAGTATACCTTACCACATTCCCCATCTTGAGAGCCCATCTGCACTGGCATTGCTAATCCCACTGCGGTGTTGCACTGACATATATGCTTGCAACCCTAGGCTCCTTCTTAGCAACTTGGCATTTTGCTGGCTGGCTCAATGTAAATATGTTAGGGGATTGAGATCTGCAAATACAGTGAATGTTCTTCCATACAGATAAGACTGAAGTTTCTGCAGTGCCCACACTATGGCTAGACATTCCTTTTCTACAGATGCATAGCATTCCTCCCTGGGTTGGATTCTTTGACTGAGATACACCACAAGGTGCTCTTCTCCTTCTGAAGAAATCTGGCTAAGTACATCCCCCACCCCATGGTTAAAAGCATCCACCTGCACAATAAATTATTTGCTATAATCTGGACTGGCTAACACAGGGGGTCCTCTCGAAGCTTTTTTAAGCTTCTGGAATGCCTGCTCACATTATGGGGTCCACACTACCTTAACTGGCCTGTTTTTTCCTTCTCAGGTCTGATAGAGGAGCAGCTATGGTACTATAACTGTGGATGAACTTTATGTAGTACCCTATTTTCCCTAAAAATGCCCTAACCTGCTTATTGATAACAGGTGCAGGCCATGCCTGAATGGATTTCACTTTGGCAAGTTCTGGCTTGATCTTACCACTCCCCACTCTATGTCCCAGGTAGGAGACCTCTGCTATTCCCACCTGACATTTACTCAGCTTAATGGTCAACCCTGCCCTCTGTAGTCTACACAGCACCTCCCTAACATGTTGAAGGTGCTCTTACCAGGAATGGCTGTAGATGGCAATATCATCCAGGTAAGCAAGGGCAAACCCTCCTGCTCCTGCTAGGATATGATCTACCAGCCTCTGGAAAGACGATGGGGAATTTTACATCCCAAAGGGCATCTTTGTGAACTCATGCAAGCCAAATGGAGTCACAAAGGCTGACCTCTCTCTAGCACTGGGAGTCAAGGGCAGCTGCCAGTAACCCTTGATAAGATCAATGGTGGTAAGATACGTAGCCCCACCCAGCTGCTCTAAGGCTTCATCTGACCTAGGCATGGGGTAAGCCTCTGACACAGTGTGACTATTTAATTTCCTGTAGTCCACACAGAAACTGGTGCTGCCACCATTCTTTGATACCAGCACCACTGGAGATTTCCAGAGACTGCTGAACTCTTGAATTAACCCTAGGTCCAACATTTCTTGTATCTCCTCCTTCAGAGTCTGTTTGAATCTCTCAGGCACCCCATAAGGGGCCTGCCTAATAGGGCTTTGGGCTCTGTATCAACCTGGTGCTGTACCAGGTGGGTGCACCCTGGTTTCCCAGTGAACATGTCCTCAGACTCCTGTAACACTGCTCGGATGTCTTGGCCCTGGGTAGGAGATAGCTGCTGGGACATTGCTACCCCTTCCACTGAGGTGTCAGTCTGAGACTCACTGAGGAGATCATTCAGCAGATCTCGCTCAATCCACTGCAAATACTCAGCACAAGGGCCTCCCTATCATGGTAAGTTTTCATCATGTTAACATGGTACAATTTGTGCTCCTGCCTCCTGCCTAGCAGTTCCACCATGTAGTTAACATCAATTAACTTTCTTACCACCTTATAGGGTCCCTCCCAAGCTGCCTGCAGCTTGTTGTGTCTGACAGGAATGAGAAACATTATCTGCTGCCCTACAGCATACTCTCTAGCTTGAGCATTCCTGTCATACCAGACTTTTTTCTGCTGTTGGGCTTCTGCCAGGTTCTCCTGGGCCAAGCCCATGAGTTCCCTGAGCCTTGTCATCAGGTTTAGGACATATGCCACAACAGACTCCTTGTGGGATTCACACTCACCTTCCCACTCATTATGAATTAAATCTAGAGGCCCCCTCACCCTATGTCCATACAGCAACTCAAAGGGTGAAAAACCTGTGGATTCCTGGGTTACCTCTCTGTAAGCAAACAACAGATGGGGCAAATCTTTGTTCCAATCCCTCTTAAACTGGTCTGCAAATGCCTGTAGCATATTCTTGAGTGTATAGTTTAACCTCTCAACAAGACCATTAGTCTGGCAATGGTAAGGGGTGGACTTCAGGTGCTTCACCCCACAGTACTTGCACAGACAAGCCAGCAGGTCTGACATGAAATTGGCACCTCTGTCAGTCAGTATTTCTTTTGGGAACCTTACCCTGCTGAAAATATCTAACAAAGCATTTGCCACCTTTTCCACCTCAATGAAGAACATAGCCACTGCCTCAGGGTAACTTGTAGCATAATCTACTACCACTAGGATATACTTTTTCCCTGTCGACCTTGGGATCCTCAGAGGCCCCGCAATATCCATAACTACCCTCTGAAATAGCTCCTCAATCACAGGCAAAGGCATCAAAAGAGCTCTCACCTTGTCTCCTGCCTTGCCTACCTTATGGCACTGCTCAGAGGTCCTGCAGCACCCTGTTAAATCTCTGAAAACTCCAGGCCAATATCAGTTCTACATAATACGTTTCTTTGTACGTTTTATGACCATATGACCTGCAAAGGGAATATCATGGGCTAAGGCTAGAAGTGCCAGATGGTAGGCTCTAGGCACTACCAACTGCTGTACTCTCTCACCTTCTAGCCCTACCTCAGGGGTCCACTCAATTTACAGTAACACATTGTCCCAGTATACAGATTCCCCTTTCTCTTAAGAATCAGGTGCCTTACTAGCTACCTGCCTCAGTCCTTGTAATGTGAGGTCTGACAGCTGAGCTTGTCTCAACTCTCTCTTTGTAACCCTTCCCATCTTCCCTTCCATAGGAAGTCTGGCATCCTCTGACAGTGCTGCCTCACTATCAGCCTGGGTACTACTACTCACCTCTGCCCTTGCAGTCACTCTGTCCAAGGGACCATCATTACCCACAAGAAGCTGTGGTTCACCTTCAGTCTCAATTCTACAGGATAGCTCCCTCCCTGAAGTAACCACCTCACCAGTCCTGGCTGTAAATGTGCAGTCTGTCTGGGTGTCTCCCAGTCTACCAGACCCACATGCTTCTCTCCAAGCCTGACTGCAAGTGACTGCATTAACACATGGTACTGCCTCACCCAAATATTTCCCTATCGGGACATTTGCAGGATGGTAGTTTGGTACCCCTGTTGCCTCAAGACAACCTACTGTTGGCATTTTGTCTTTCCAACTTACTGGCTCTCTCAACTTTTGTTCCCCACCTTGCCTCCATGGACATCTATATGCCACATGGCCCCACTGGTTGCATTCAAAACATGTAACCCTAGGTCCTGGATGTGAACCTAGACTAGTAGCTTCCCCTGCTCCTGGCAAATTTTGTTGGGGCAGTCTGGGCTGCCCACCATGGGTTGCTTTAGACCCAAGAGCAACACTGGGTGCCCCTTTCCTGTGCAGTGATGCCCTGCTTGCTAGTTATAGGTCTCCCTTCTTCCCCAACTCATCTGAAGTAGCACATTGTCTATCAGCTAACCAGATCCTCATGTCCTCAGGCAAAGTGCTAAGGGCTTGTTTCCTAACCAAAAAGTCTGCCAGCCCTTCAGAAGTAGTGGCTTGACATCCATTCACCCACCTATGAAAATAAGTGCTTAGTTCAGCAACATATTCACACACACTTTCATCTGCCTTGCGTCTATGGTCACGAAACGTATTCCTATAAGTTTCAGGTGTTAGCTTAAAAATTCTAACAAACAATTCTTTACAGCATTATAGTTAACACAGTCAACATCATATAATTTGGAAAGTACATAAACAGCTTTAACATGGACTAAGGAGGGCAGGAACAATACCCAGAGCCTTTGGTCAACATCATACTATTTACATAGCCTCTCAAACATATGAATGAAACTATCAAAATTTTCCCTCTCTGTAAACTGTGGAATAAATTTACTGACCTTTTGAGCTTCTGGGATCTAGTTACTCTCTTCCCTGTTATCTCCATGACTCTGGGGAAGATTCAGCATCTCATTTTCATGCTGCATCTGCCTCTCCTTCTCCACAACTTCTATTTCCAAATGCCTGGCCTCCAACTTATGTCTCTTTAGCTCCAGATGGATTTTAAGTCCTCTGCAGAAAGGTTGAGCTGTCCATTCTCTGAGTGTTGTTCAAACCCACAGCCAGTCTGATCATCCTCCTGATTGCTTTTTTCTGATGCAGCTGTGACTAAAGCTGCAATCATGTCTGCCTTAGTCAGTTTCCGTACACTAGTCCTTTAGCCTGGCACAACACAGTCATCTGGCTCCTTGTCATCTTGCCATACTCCTCTGCTGACATGCTTGCCTGTTCTACCTGACTAAGCTAACAAAAGAAATAAAACAATTGTGATCTGAACTCTGAATATTCACAGCGTGGCTGATTTAGGGTATAAAACACCTTCAGTCATCCCTGTACACAAGCTAAAGGAATTCACTACCCACACCACTACACACCAATTAGTATGTGATGTGGCTAACTCACCACTATCAAATAATTAATATTTGATGTGGATATCCCACCACTGCCAGACAATTAATATGTGAAACCCACACACTGGCCCAGTAATCAAAGAGCCTCAATCCTCACCAATAGCACCAGTGAGGGGCATGCACATTGGCAAGGATAACAAGTAAACACACAGTAAGGTACAATTTCCCTTAAGACCACATAAAAATCACAGTCAGTCTGGGGCTGGTTTCTCCCTTTCTCTCCAGATCCCAAATAAGTTTCCCCACTGGCACAGCTATAGGGTCTAGGTCCCGGCCGACTAGTGAAGCCAAAACCTCCAGTACACTCTCTGTCCAACCAGTGCTTCATGTCCCTTCCCAAGTAGCTGACACACACACAATTTGAGATTTGAGTTATATATAAACACACAGACACTCCATGGGAAGCTTGGCACAGGTTCTCCAGCTATGCCTCTTTCTGCCCAGGCTGTAAGGTAGAAATCCACTGCCACCAACTATTCTTATCAGCTACTAATAATGCCCTTCCCAAAGGGTGACCAATTTCACTGTGTAATATTATTGTTTTCAAAATATTAAGTGTGACCCAGTGCTAAAGCTATTGAGTGGCTTGAACAGTATCACCAAATACATGCAATGTACTTTAAGAGCTTAAATTACCTTTAAACAAAACAGCCACAGTTGAAAGGTTTAAAAATATTTAATAATAAATAAAAAAGCACAAGATAATGCTTATTACTTCAAAACAATGGCATTACAGAGTTCAGAGATCACAGAAAAAATGTTTTAAAATAATACTGTAGAATACTCTGACAAAACTATAGAAAACAGCTAGACTAATCTGGCTATTTCTTTCTATATAATCTAGCTAATCTGGCTCTTTCTATCTCTAAGATAAATCACTGTTCTAAATAAATATCTTACTTACAGAGCAAAGGCAGAGTGCTGGTGAGTTGATGTGTTCAGGTTCAGACAAAATCCAAAATGCTCTCTCTTTCTCTCTGGGGAAGTCTTAAAATGATAACACAGTACTGCTGAGTCATTTCGGATTGCATCATTCTTAACAGTTCTGATTAAGTTTCTCAGGCTAACAGAAACTCAAAATTTACATTTCTTTTTGTAATCTGCACCTGCAGGAAAACACAGCAATAAAATACATTTTACATATAAAATCTAGTAACTAACTCTTGTCCTAAGACAATAGAATGAATTCCTTAGTCCAGACATCCTGTCTCTGAGCTTGAGATCAAAGACTCATACAATGCTTGGCTTATCAGCTTTCTTCCAGCAGAGTGCTCTGTGGTTACATTTTTGAAGCTCAGTACAACATATAATTTAATCATAACATATAATTCTCTTTAAATTTGTAAACCAAGCCTGTGGATTATATTAATATTTACACATGACATAGAATTATCTACAAAATTTTATCTAGCTAGGCTGGCAGCTTTCACAACAATAATCATAGGTGACTCAATAGTGAGGCACACTGATGTCCCACTCACTTGGTTGAATAAGGAGAAAGTAACAGTCAGCTATCTATCAGGTGCCAGAATCCGACACATAACACATGCACTCAGGTCACTCCACAAGTACAAGTATGCCATTGTCCATGTGGGTGTGAATGACCTCAGATGCACCTCCCTGGACTACATGAAAAGAGACATGGTGGAGCTCTCAGATTATGTGACCCAGGCAGGCATGACCCTAGCCAAGAGCAGCATCCTACCGTCACCCAGAATGATACCGCTGTACAAACAGAAAATGATTACCTTCAACAATTGGCTAAGTTTCTGGTGTCATTCTAAGTGGATACAGTATCTGTCTGCTTGGGATGACATGACTGACAGACCTTGATGCTTTGCCAGAGATGGTTTACATCTGTCAAGCTGGGTTTCCGGGTACTGACTAAGGCTCTTGCCATGCCTATAGTGCCTTTTCAGGTGGTGTTCCAAAGACCAAATTACCACTGTTACAGCTATAAATAAATGCAATCTGAGGGTCATGCTGCTCAATGCTAGAAGTCTAAATCTCAAGATGCGCTCACTCAAAGCACTCCTCAAAATGGAGAACAGTGGCATTTGTATTGTAACAGACACCTGGTTTAAAGCAGCAGAAAGCACCCTGCACTACCAGGCTATAAATCATTCCACACCTATTGGCCCCAGAACATGGGCCAAAGCTCCAAATGCGGTGGTGTCTTCACATTCATAAAGGATATGCATGCCTCCAGACTAGTAGTCCAGCATAATGAATCTGAGATACTCCAGGTACAACTAACATTGGGGAAAACAGCAATTCAGGTCGTAGCCTGCTATAGGTCCCCAACCATGTCCCAAGACTCTCACTCCACATTCTTAAGCACCCTGGAGACTATTAACATCCAATCCAACACTCTCATACTAGGTGACTTCAACTACCCCTCTATCAACTGGGAAGACTACTCATGCACCAATGGACTGGCCCAATGCTTCCTGGAATTCATCATTTCCAATGCCCTGGACCAGCTCATTCTTAGCCCCACAAAAAGAAGCAAAATCCTTGACCTGGTTATTACTAACATGGGCAACTGTTGCTCTACACCAATGGTCAATTCCTCCTTGGTTAGATCTGACCACAAACTAATCACCATGGAAATCCACATTTTACCCACACCACCCGCAAGGTATCCACCATGAAAAACTTCTCCAAAGCTAACTTTGGACTCATAAAAACAGAGGTGGCTAACTTCACAGCACCTATGCCAATGGCAAATAGATGCATGACTGCTGAATCATACACCAATGCACTGTACAAACATGTATATAAATGCATGGAGTTAGCCATACCCAACAGAACCAAGACGCTATCCTCCAAAAAAAAGGAAGTCAATCTGGTGGTCCCCTGCCATTAATAAACTCTACAACAGTAGGAAGATACTGCTGCAGAAAAAGCTGCAATCCCAAGACTGGAAAAATTCCCTTATTAGAATCAAAAGTTGAGATCCCTCATCAAAACCTCCAAAGCCAGCTATAAAGGTAGAATTGCAGCAGACACTAAAAAACAACCACAAAGCCATCTATAGCTATATCAAGAATCTCCACAGCAATACCCAGATTTGCTCTGAGTTACTGCACAATGGCACTTCCTATACTGAGCCAACAGATATTGCCAACATACTGGCTGACAGATTCAGGGCCAACTTTACCCACCCAAAGGACCAATCTCAATACCAGAAGAATGCCAGGCACCAGCATTACTGCGGCACAGGTTAAAGCTACATTGTCCAAGGCCAAGAATACAGCTTTCAAGGGGACCCGGCAATATCCCTGGCTGTGTTCTACATTAATCTCAAAGTGAACTGGCACCACATCTATGTACCCTGTTCACACACAGCCTCACCTCAGGCTTTGTCCCTACCAAATGGTGCACTGCTACAGTCATCCCTCTCCATAAAGGAGTGACTACAGACCCTGGAAATGATTGACCCATTAGCCTGACGAGTCTGATATGTACGGCTATGGAGCGCATCATCATTGACCTAATTAACAAGGCTATAGGGACTCTCCAAACTCTAGATCCCATGCATGAAAGGTAGATCATGCCTGCTCAACCTGGTTGACTTCTTTGAGCCAGTCACCAGAGCTGTGGATGAAGGTACGGCAATTCATACAGCTATCTCGAGCTGGCCAAGGCCTTTGATACCATTCCTCACTCAGGAATTATAGATAAACTCACTAAACTAGGCATCAACCCCTATATCTTTAGGTGGGTTGCAAATTGGCTCACAGATAAAGCCCACAGTGTGACAGTAGCAGACTTCAAGTCAGACTGTCGACCAGTCATGAGTTGAGTCCCACAGGGATCTGTCCTGGGTCCTCTCCTGTTTAATGCCAAAAAATGCATTGTCACCCCCTTTGGGAAAAACTCAGTTCCCACTAATTATCACATTGATGGGAGCCCACTGAACACTGAAGGCGTTATAAGAGATCTGGGGACACAGGTTGACAGCAACCTCTCCTTCAACCATCACATTGCCACTGTGGTCAGAAAGTCCTTTTATGTGGCACATCTCATTACCAGGAGTTTTGCACCCAGGAAGAAAGAGGTCATCATTTCTCTCTCCTCTACCCTCATTAGACCAATCATAGAGTTCAATGCCCCATTTGGCATGTACCTCACTAGACACCTGCAACAGCTAGAGTGGCCACAAAAGTACCTCACAAAGAGGATCCTAGGCCTTAAACACATGTCCTGCATGGACAGACTAAAAAAACTACAGCTATTCTCTGTCTCATATCGTCTACTAAGAGGAGATCTCTGCTTGACTTACAAAGCCATGTCTGACCTAGCTCTGTTAGAAATGGTACATCTAAAGAAATCCTAATCACTCTGAACCACACAATCCAGAAACCTCAACCTCATTACCACAATCAGCAGAACATGCTGGAGGGACAGGTTCATAACCCAGTGAATGTCCATGTTCTGGAATACACTTCACATACATGTCAAGCAGAGCATCTTACTGGCCCTCTTCAAGAGAAATCTTGATGAGTGGATAGGAAATAGAAAGTTCACCTGGGGGAATCACTCCAGTGGCTCTGCTTGATAGGTGCACTGGGAACTAATGTCAGGTGGCACGATGCCAGGGCACTTCTACAGGCTAGGCTTGTAAAGGCTCTAGGGCCATTAGCCTAGTACACACCTATGAACCTATGAGCAGTCTTATCATGAACATTGTTGGGTAATTAAATATTCATGAGTATAAACAGTACCACCTGCATTTATGAATTGTTTTATTATACAGGGTGATTCATTTTGTGCCTCTTGGGCTGAGTCAGAAATGACACCATATTTTTCTTTGCAACCATTTTATTCATATGAAATTCTGACAATGAATAGCAGTGTCCAACAATCAACATACATTGGAACATTAAGCAGCTATAACCTGGAAAGCTTTCCCAGCCAGTTGGTGTGAACATGCCCATTTCAGCTGCCAATTAGAGTGTGGTGCATAATCCCATGTCTCTTTGAACTGGTCATGATCACCTCAACTCAGGGCATAACTCTCAGGCAAAATATAAACTGGCTTGAATCAGGCCACTTTGCTCATCCACTTGCCAAACCATCAAGAGGCTTCTGAAGTGTAATTGGACAAAGGAAGGGGGCTAAGTTGCAATGCAACCACCCACTGGCATGTCCACAGTAGCCATCCCCCCATTGAGGCCTCTAACTTATGTTACTAAAGTAAGCTTACTTACCTAACAGAGTTTAACAATAGCTTTAAGTGACTGAACTAAAATAATCATTAACAGACACGGTTAATTGCAAATTGAACAATTCAAAGCCCAGAGCATTCAAACGAATTCAATTTGCATCAAGAAAATATTTGTCTGGCTTTGCTGGACTTTATATCTCACTTCTCCAGTAAAACCAGAGAAGGATGGTGGACTAAAATAACATCAAATCTGGATGGATATTGCATATCCTGTGAAAGAAAGGTAAAATCCTAGCTACAACATCTTCCTTAGGACCTTGGTTAAATTATTGATCCTAAGAAGGATGATCAGGTTGGTAGGTCATTTTTAATTGGAATGCTAGCTGATGCCAGAGATCCAAGAGTTGGAACTATAACAAGTCTGGAAAGCCGAGCCAGCAGATTACCCATTGGGTCTATTCCAAAAAAACAAGCACCTTGACCACAAGACTGATGCTTCTGTAGCTGCTCTTTGTATAAAAGAATGCCTCAAATTTGAAAGTACTTTTCAGTTAATAAAGGTAACAAAGTTAATGCCTAATGAAAGAAAGAAACGCATCAGAAAATGACCTGCAGTTTTCATTAAGACTTTGAGTCCTATGCAGAATGAGTGTGAGGAATATCACCATGTGGACATGCCTTGGCAAAACAGGGCTTTCTCTAGGGTAGTATTGACCTCTGTCACCATAATTGGATGCCCTGACTTAAACTGAAAGACCAGGATAGGTGGTAGTGTGTCGAGCACTAACCTCACATAGAGACTGCCTAATGTACTAGACAGGCACTGTAAGACCTGGCCCTATCAAGGTGAACACATTGCCCTTTACTGGACTGGTCCATTTTGGACTTCTCTAACTATATGTTAACAAGATCCTTGCCAATAAAAATGTCATCCCAACACAGGGAGTAAAGCAGTTCATTGACCCTGAAAGCCCTGCATAAAAACAAGTGAATAAGGTAGTCCAGATGACAAAGGAGTACAAATCATCCACTCTAGAAATAAGGACCCTTAATAATCAAAAGATGATGACCAGCAGGTTTCCTTGGATGATGAGCAGCATCTGTGGTATTTTCCAAACCTTTTTGCAATGTTCCAATGAGCCAGTGACTGGAAAAATCATGAATTCTTAAAAATAGGCTAGGCAAACTAACACTGCTAGGCCTATTTGCAGGCTGCTGTGTGTGTCCTGATGCAAATGCATATCTGCTGTAAATGGCAACCATAAAGAAATATCCCAGTGTCTGTGGAACTGGATTAATTCCTTTTAAAATAGTCTGAAGGTATACAAAGATGAGAAATAAGTCCTTCTGGTATTTGGAGCTCAAAACTAGAATGAGAGAGTCATAGTTAATGTTTATTGAAAAGCCAGATCTCTGATGGAGTGAGAGTTGCATGAGAAGCCACATCTGAAACCAGCTGGCATAATCGGGGAAAATGAAAGTAGGATAACATGTCAGATATGCCATAGTCTATTCCTAGTAAGTGATGACTGGAAAAACTCTAGCTGATATGCAAACATAGAAAAACTAACAACCTAATCACTGAATAGGCCCACCTAGATTTCAACAAGCTCTTGTTCAGGGATTGAATTACTGCTAGGTTTTCAGAATAAAAAGAAACCCTGCAGTTCCTAAAATCTTCTTCCACATCAAAATGGCTATCCAAATGGGAAATACTTCTACAAATACAATAGCCTTCACACCAGGAGGAGGGCCATTGCACTTCAAACCTCTTGCCTTGGAAATAGCCACCCATACCCATGACTGTTGCAGCATCAGTGAAAAGCTGCAACGTGACTGAAGAAACCCAGGGACTTTGCTAGAACATGACTCTATTGTAATCGAGTAAGAAGGTGTTCAACAGATGTGAATATTCCTTAATCCTCCCAGTAATTTTTACCTTGTAGTATTTACAGTTCTTGCCTATAAAATATGTTGGATAAGGATCTGAGGAAAAGCCTACCAGAGGCAATGGTTCTGAAAGCTATGTTTAGCAACCATTGCAACTGCATGGTTTCCCTGATTCATGCTTTATGAGCCCCTAGAAACTTGTGAATTGTGGATATGAGTAGCTGTAATTTGTCTACAAGGAAGCCTGAAAGGAGAGGTTGGAACATCAGCAAAAAGGCCTAAAAACACAATTGGCATCTTTTCTTTGGACAAGGGAACCTCCAGTTCATTGTAAAGTTGAATGAAAATTGTGATGCCATCTTGGGCCCCAGACTTACCTTCTGTATTAAGAGGTAATCATCTAAGCAGTGAGTGGCAATTTGTCTTGGGAATCTTTACTGCCAACACCAATACAAAGTGGGATTAAAGGATTCAATAACTGCACTGTAAAAGCAATGCTCCTTAAAAAGAAAACACATTAATGGCCAGTCATTCTCCCTAATGGGTAGTACATGAAATGCAGACTGGATGTTTAATTTACATAACCACATATCATCAAATTCCTTGATGGTCTGTGCCACCTGACCTGGACATGTGTAGTGTACTTTGGCTTCCTGCTTCTCTATAAAATCATTGATGGAAAAAACAAATTGGTGTGAAATGTGATGAATAAAGTGGAATTCCCCTTCTATCTTTTTTGAGATTAGACCTGTTTTGCAAGTTGGTCAGGGTGGGTGAGAAAATGGGCCATTGATCCTTCCTGCTGAACATTTTTTTCAATTAATTTAAGAGCCTCTTCCTTATACCTATTAATGGATGAAAGGTTTTTAACTACCTTATACTTCAAAGACACTGAAAATTCAGAAGACAAAACCTGAGAAAAATTCTCTGAAAAGAAAAGAGGCTCCTTCATATCAGGATAATCTGTAAGTAGGGCAGCAAGTTTATTTACTCTGATCAGGGAACGCAAAGGTCTGAGGTTGCAACTGCAAAGGTCTGAGGTTGGAACTGACTTATGAAAGATTCCTTCTTTGGCCATTAAAAGGATGGTTGCCTTTAAAAAAGCTGTCCTGTCTCTTGAAGGGACTTTTGTAACTTGAAAATGTGGTGAATTTTGTAACAGATTAATTTGATTTTGACCAACAAATAATAACAAAGTGACCTTTCCGACAATGAGAGAAAAGGTGGATGAACCTACATAAACATTTTCCATTGTTAAAAGCCCAACGATATTTCACTTTCACTTGGTCGTTGGAAAATAAGTCATTGTCAGGGAGTGAAGGTTATCCGACATAACAGTGAGCCAAATTTCTGGGTGTCACTGATAGCACCTAAGAGTCTTGTCTGATGCCTTTACTATCCTGAATAGCTAGAAGTACCATGGCCAAGGTACTCCCCAGTGAATGTTGTGGTCTTCCTGAATGGATAGAAAATAAGCTAAAAGCAGAAGGGCTTGCTTTGGGTCCTTTTCAATGAGAATTACCATGTAGATGGCAAAACCCAGAACCCAATTGTCCCTGTTCCAATTGACTGACTCGGATTTGGCCTTTTAACCAACTGTGCCCAAGGCTGCAACTTGGTCTTTAGACCCTGAACTGCCAGCATTAATTAAGGATTATGTAAATATATTCAATGTCAATCAAATCAAAGACATCTATGAACTTTCCCTGAACAGCTTTCTCTTTATCATTCAAGGGAGCATGTGCCATGATGTATGACCCTGGAAGGGTGGATCTAATAGACCTCTGCAAGGAAATCGGAGCTAGAAACTGAGCTAGTTTGAGATCTGAGACATGTGATCTGCTGTCCTTGCCAGAACTGAAGAAGGAGACAGGCCTAGGCAAGCCTATTGGCATCCCAGGGGAGTACAGGAAGCTATGATTATTGTGACTCCAAAATTCCCTTCTAAAACTGTGTCAAAAACCTAAACCTACCCTCCTTGAGAGATGAATCTAAACACTCTGTCAAGTAGTCATCTTCTGACTGGTCTGTAATAGGCAAGGCATTACCTCCTGATTCTTTGATGACCTCTGGGACACGTACAGGCATATATGCAACACTATGAGCATCCTTCTTATTCCTACATCTGGATTTCTCGGTTAAAGTGGCATCAGGTCAAGCTTTCTCCTCCAGGAATGTTTGAGGTCTCTCCCTACTATACAGCCTTCTTTCTTGATCATGCACAGCATTCAAGTCTGAGATGTTGTGATCTATCAAAACTTGCAGGGAAGGAATTCCTATAAGAAAAAATAGGGGGGAGGTGAAATGTTACAAAATAGAAAAATGTCAAAGCCCAGAATATTTTTTCTGAAACAATCTATTACCCCCCCCAATAAAAATAATAATAATGGGGGGACATCTCCTACAAATAACATAGTATGATATACTTGCAATTACTAGAATTATAAGAAAGCATTACAGCAAAAGCATGCCACAAAAACAAGCTAAGCTGAAAGAGCCCTTTATAAGTTTGCTGTGGTTTTCAATCAACTCTTTTTTTTTGTTATAAAAGACTACAAGACTGATAATGCTAAATTCATGAGGTGAGAGGGGTGCAAATGTTTGTATTCAACTTTAACAATTGTACTTATAAAATTAGAAAGCTACCAGAATGTTGTTTTATTTTGCATGCATTTCTTAAGGATAGTATGTCAAAACTCAAATCTCTGTTCATTGACTTTAACTGATTTGCCATAACATTGGAGATTTTAAGGGTCCAAAAGGAGGGATGATAAATCAGTAAGACAATGAGAGTAGTGTTACTGGAATTTAATTCATCCTCAAGTCTTGATGAGTACCTTCTTGAAGTGGACCCTGTTTTTCACAAAAAGTTGACACTGATATATAGACCATATTTTATATAGCATATATCATGGACAGTAGTAGGTTAAAAAATGAAAAGCTGGGTGCACAAGACCCAGGATAAATAAGTGCCCAATCATGGTTGGCGCACTGTAACCAAGACTGGAAAAAATGAAAGGGTAAAATCCTGAAGACACTGAAAGATTCCCCCCATTGTAGAAGGTAGTAGTAGTCCACAAAAATCATAAAAACTGATAGGCCAAAAAAGAGCAATAAAGATGATAGAATGGACTACTGAGGATAAGAAAGAAATTGTGTATTGTTACTACTATGCAAGAAGCCCATAATTTCCATACAGAATATATACAAAAAGATTAAGAGAGAAATTAGAAGAAAGAAAAATACTTGCACAAGAAGCTTCAGATACAAAAATGTGTTCATTAATACAACAAATTTCAGAAAAACTTCATATAGACCAAGAAACTTTTGGCCAGTTGGAAAAAGAAGTCACAGAAGTGCAAAAATATAAAGAACAAAATCTAGAGATTTATGAAAGTTATAAAAAAAGAAATATGGACATGAGAAAAAAGAGAGCTCTGATGTGGTGTAATATTTATGCAAGGAAAAATCCAAATTAATCAGTAAAAAAGAACATCCTGAAAGATATTCAAAGAGAAATACAGGCAATGGCATCCCGATATGGAGAATTTCAAATACAAAAAATAAGATCACAGAGAGAAAACACAGAACAGAAAATTTGTAAAGTATAGATTAAAAAAAGAACTTGAAGTTATGGAATACCTGTAAAATGAAGAATTTAGTGTAGAAAGCCTAACACAGGTTATATCACAGCATGACAGAACAATGAGTCTCCCAAGTAAGAAGAAACAGGGGAACCAGGAGATAGCTGAAGAAGAAATATGGACATGAGAAAGAAAAAAAAAATTCAATATGGTAATATGGTGCAATGTTTATGCAAAGGAGAAAGCAAAACTAAATACAAAAAGAGCAGCACCAAAGAAATTTGAAGAGAAATGCAGGCAAAGGCACCCAGATATGGAACATTTTACAGTACAAAAAAAAGTAATCAAAGAGGAAAAATAGAAAAGAGGATTAGTAATAGAGAAGTTACTGAGTTTATGGATTAACTGAGAAGTGAAGGATTTAATGTAGAAAATCTAACTCAGATAACATTACAGCAGTATAGAGCAATTAAGGAGCAACCAGCAGAGTGGGAATCATCTTATCAGTTGCCATATGAAGACACTTTGGAACCTTCCAGAGGAAATCCATGCAAAAGTTCAGTTGGAGTTGCACAGCAAGGGAAGGAAGAGGAAATTGTGACAACTCTGATGCAGTCAATGGTGTGGAATGATAGGCCAGTGAGCTCCCATATGGCAGAGAAAGGGATGGCACAAGATGAAACTGAAGAAAATGTGGCACAGGAAGATGCTCTGGAATTTTTTATAGAATGCCTGCAGGAAATGGAAAAAAAAGAATGTGCCCTCAGTTTAGAAGAAAATGGTCTAGGAGGAGTTGATTTAATAGAGATGGGCAGACATATAACATCCAAAAAGTTAGAAGTTTGATAAAACAAATGAACACAATAATTTGGACTGCTCATAGAGATCCATGGGATATAACAGAAGTACATAGGTTAT
Source organism: Protopterus annectens (assembly GCF_019279795.1). Lineage (NCBI taxonomy): Eukaryota > Metazoa > Chordata > Ceratodontiformes > Protopteridae > Protopterus > Protopterus annectens. The sequence continues at coordinate 153,904,275 of NC_056749.1, read as the reverse complement.
ATTACTGTACAGCTAAATTAATAACAGATAAGCACAGGGTAGTAAGGGAAAGGAAGGGGAGAAATCAAATGCCATCATGAAAGTATCCAACAGAGAAAACTATAAAACAATTAAGATGAAGTGTCACTGTTAGAATAAAGAAGAAGGAACAGAGCAACAAAAATAGAAAGTCAGACATGATAACAGCAATATGCAGTATCAGAGCAGATCGGGATCTATCATGCATGATCGCAAATAATAAGCTAAAAATATCATCACAGGCATAAAAACTTGCAAGATATGCAGATAAATATAAAGGAAACATAGAACATAAGCAATTTATTAATGACTTAAGTTTTATAGAGAATTGGGAACAAGGCAAAAAGAATTGAAATACCACCAAAAAAGAAGAAGTAGATACATTTTAGAGAAATATCTATGAAGATCATGTGGAACAACAAATATGTTAAATGGACAGAAGAACTGAAAGAAAGAATAAGAAGTTCAAATGTACAGGATATGAAATGGGATGAAGTAATGGCCAGAGAGATTTAAAAAAAGTTAAGAAAAGCTACTAGTTGAAATCCGCAGGCCTGGATGCAGTGCCAAAATTCTGGCTAAAAGTATTAACATATTTATATGAAGAGTTATCCACAAGTAAGAATTATTTATATGCATATTCTGAGCAGACACCAACCTGGTTAACAACAAGAAAAACAATATTCCTACTTGAGTAACCTGCAAGCTATCCTAAAAACTAGTGACCAATAACTTGCCTTCTGAAGACATATAAGCCATACACTGGAATTGATGCTGACAGAGTTTACAGTCATTAAAAACAAAACTCAATTATGTCAATAATTCAAAAAGGTAACAAAGGAAAGTCATATGCAACAAAGGATCATTTGCTGTTAAATACAGTCACAATGGAAAACTGTAAAAAGGGGAAGAATCTATGCATGGTATGGACAGAGTACAATAAAGCATTTGACAGTATCCCACATTACTGAAAAATATATAAGATACTCCGTACACTGATCACTTACTTTACAGCGACCATGAAACAGTGGCAAATCACTTTGCAGTTACCTATGATAAAGGACAAATTGTTATTTTGGGATAAGGATTCAAACGGGGATATTCCACTGTAACTTTCTGTCACCACTGCTCTTTCATCTTACCCTTAAACCTTTAAGCTGTCTACTTAACAGATTAGGTCATGGCTACAATTTGGCTCCCAAAAAATAACAAAGTGTAAAGACTTATCTTCTTTCCATAGATGATTTAAAAAATGGCATACTTTTCAGATGAGGAAGTGAAAGAACAACTGCAAGTAACCAAAGCTTTTTCAGATAATATAAGAATGTCATTTTGTCTTGATAAATGAGCAAAAGCAACCTTTAAAGCAGGAAATCTGCACCAGCAAGAAAACATCAATTTTTGACAGGAATGCGATATAAGAGCACTTGAGCAAGATTGAGTGTGTAAATATTTAGGAAATGAGGAATGATCAACAATAAAACATGAACAAATCCAAATAAAAATTAGTAGGGAACATTTTAGAAAACTAAAATTAATACTGAAAACAACATTGAGAACTAGGAATAAAGTCCAAGCTATAAAACAGATTGCTCCTCCTGTCCTAATGTACAATTTTAGAGTGACTGACTGGCCCCAAAAGATGTTGGATTGGTTGGACAGGAAAGCAAGAAGGATGCTTCCTGCTTATCAAATGATTCATAAAAATCAGTATATACCAGAACTATTAATTCCCCATTCTGAAGGAAGTATGGGCCTCCTTAAGACTAACTACATGTGTAGATCTACAATCGTAGGACTGCATACAAATTTGCTGACCTCACAAGATGCAAACATAGTGAAAGTTTTAAAACATGAGGAGAATACATCTAAGATGACTTCCCTACTTAGTTTAGGGAAAGCATATCTGTGTCAAGCAAGAATCAAACCAGAAGTAGATAAAAATCTGGCAGCAACTGAATGTGCCAAAAAACAAAATAAAGAATATAAGGTGAAGAATCAGATGAGAATTCAAGAAATGTGGAAAATGCATAAATATAGTTGCAAGTATAGAAAACTCTTTTTTAAAAAAAAAAAAACATTTCATTAAGATTTTATAACAATACATTTTATTTACAGACATTCATAAAGGAAATAACTTGCAATTAAAAAACAAATAAACGATAGATAAGGTCAACTAAAGCATTTACAACAGTGTCTAAGTATAACAATATAACAGAGTATCAAAAGAACCATAATAATTTTATCAAACTATACTAGTATCTTTATCTAGAATATTTTTTAAATTGGACCACATATTATATGAAAAAGGTATTTTAACTGATCTTGATTTGATAGTCATCATTTCTAACAAACACATTTCAGCAAGGATATTTTTGAATTCATCATATAAAGGAGTATATTCAGATTTCCAGTTTCTGGTTTTTGTTTTTCTAGCTGCTGTTAGGACAGACCATAAGAGAGGAAACTTAACTTTTCTTGCACATTTGGGAATTGGAGTATTAAAAAGAATTAAGGATTTAGTTAATATAAAATTGTCTGTGAAAAGTGTTTGAAGGAGACTGTTAATTTTCTCTCAAAATTTCTTTAAAATTGTACAATCGTAAAACGTGTGACCAATCTGGTTTAGAGTCTGTTTTACATCTCCAACATAAAATTGTATTCTTGCTAATCAATTCTAATTTGTGAGGTGTGTAGAAAACTCTATTTATAAATTTCCATGCATAAATTCTCCATCTAAGAGCTGAAGTGGTGTGTTTAGATGATTCTAGAATTATTTTTTTTATCCAATTCAGTGGGTGTCAAATTATTTATTGTGGTAAAATAATTCCAATAGTTTTCTGGTATATTTTTTACTTCTTTATTAATTATTCTGTAGATAGTTTATATTTTACAATCTATAGTTACATTTTGTTGTATGTAAGAAGCAAAGACGTTTATTAATTTAGATATTGATGATTTTGCATTTTGTGGAATTAAGTTAATTTTATCAGACATAAATTCCATAAAAGATTGAAGTTGAAGCCATGTAGTTCTGTCTAGCCCATATTTTATTATCAACTGTTCTAATGTAATTAAGTTATCATCTTGAATAATCTGGAACCAAAAAATAAGATTTTTTTTTCTTTCAATGTTAAGATATTAGCCAAATTAGAAGAGATTATAACACCTTTAATGTACGCAACAGGAAACAAAATGAATATCCAGTTTTTATAAGTTATATTTTTATATATAAAGCTTCGAAAATCTTTTAGTAAATGTTTCATATAGTGAGTTAAGTTGTTTGGGAACTTGTTTAAAGTTAAATAATTTTCAATAATCCAGTTAAAAGGATTATTTAAAACTAAAAGTTTATTGGAGTTGGTGTTTTCATTTATGTCAAAACAAAGAACTTCTAGGAATTCTTTCCATTTAGCTGTATAATTTTTATTTGATAATAGTAGGAGAGTCTTGATCACTGAAGAGATAGAATATAGTTCTAAATCTGGGAGACTTATACCACCAAAAGACCAATCTCTCATATGATTTGTAATTGATATCCTAGGTTTATTTGGTTGCCAAATAAATTTCAAAATTAATTAATTAAATTCTTTGATTAATTTTTTTTGATGGGATTAATGAAGTAGATTGGATAATGTAAAGAATCTTAGGTAAAATGATAATTTTGATGATTGATAGTTTTTCCTCCATCGTAAACGGAATATGTTTCCAATTGTTTATTAAATTATTGATGGAAGAAATTCAATTAGAGTAGTTTAATTTAGATATATCTTCTATATTCTTTGATAATGTATTGCCTAAATATTTTAAGCCTTCTCTATTAACCAAATATCGTTTATATTTCTGGTCCCAAATGTTGGTGTTTGAAGTGATAAAAAGTAGTCTCATTTTATTATCATTGAAAGTTAAACCTGAGATCTTTTTAAACTTTTACATAAAATCAAATATAGTTTCAAAAGTTTTATTTGTTCCATCAATTGTTAATAAAATATCATCAGCAAATAATTGTATTTTGGATGTTGTTTCTGCATTTAGACTGATCCCCCCAATATTTGTATTCATTCTTATATAATTAGCTAAGGGTTCCATTATAATAGTGAATAATAAAGGTGAAAGGAGACAACCCTGTTTGGTTCCTTTGCATACTGGTATTTTGCCAGATAGGTATGACCCAATTTTTATATATGCTTGGCTATCTTTATATAGTTGTGATACTAAATTAATGAATTTGCCAGAAAAAATGTATGCTTCCAAAGTAAGAAATAAATATTCCCAGTTAACCGAATCAAAGGCACTATTTATGTCTATGCTTAATAAAGTTAAGCTCTTCTTAGATTCATTAGCATGATCAATAATGGTTAATATCCTTTTAATACTATCAAATGTATTCCTATTTAAAATAAAACCTGTTTGATCCACATTAATTAGTCCAGGTAGAAATTTCTTAAGTCTGTTTGTATAAATGGTCATAAAGATTTTATAGTCAACATTTAAAAGAGATATTGGCCTATATGAGGAATACTTAGATGGTTCCTTATCCTTTTCAAAATAGGAGAGAAAGGAGTATATTTCCAAGAGGGAGGAATAGTAAATGATTGTTGACATTTAGTAAAGACTTGGTGTAATAAAGCAAGTGGTTCATTAGAAAATAATTTATATATTTCTGATATGATGCCATCATTACCTGGAGCCTTATTCTGTTTTAAGTTGTTAATTTGATTTTTAATTTCTGGGAGAGAGATTGGTTTATCTAATGCATTAATTTGTTGTTCCCCTAATTTATTTTTAGTGTATTTCTTAATAAAAAAAAAACGCATTTTAACTTTTGAATCCAAAATGTCTGAATTCTGATTTATCTTAGTGAAGCAATGTTTACATTCCTTTAGCATTTCTCCCAAATCTGTTACCATCTTCTTATTTTTTTCAGAATAAATTTCTTTAATATGATATATTTTATTTAGATTTTGGTTTTAATAGCTAGATTCTTTAATGATTTAAGATTAGTGGATACATTTATGAGCTAATATTTTTTGAAATTAATCTTGGTTTTATGATTTAAGATTTCTAAGTATTTATTATTCAAGATATTGATTTCCTCAGTCCTATTAGTTTTAGATATTTGATTTTGTAATTTAGCTTTATCAATTTTTTTCTTGAAGAGATTTTAATTCTTTATCCCATAACTTTTTTTTGTTAAGATACCAATTAATTATTCTCCTGTATAGGTACGCTTTCAAGGCACCCCATATATGTATAACTGAAGTACCTTCAAGACTGTTTGTTTTAAATTTTTTTTTTTTGTTTCAGAGTTAAAGTTTTTGAAATTGGGTAATGTGGTTAGATATGCTGGTATTCTTCTAATTTGAGGGAAATAGTTGGAATGCATTAGCAACTCAAATGGTATTGCATTATGAGCTGTTAATGGGCATGTTTGTACTCTAACCCCTTTTAGATTATTAATTAATTGGTTTGATATGTAAATTATGTCAGTTTGTGAGTACGTTCCATGTCTCGGAAAATAGTATGTATAAAAAAGTGAATTGGATTCTGCAAAATCATTAATATCTCTCATATGATATGATTCAATGAATTCAGTCAAATTTTTTGATGATGATGTAATCATCCTTTTTTTGAAAGCAGTAGAGTCTTTTTCGTTTACTATACAATTGAAGTCTCCTGTAAGTAGGATGTTTCCTTTGGAAAGGTATATTATTTGATCTAGCTGTTATTTGACTGTATGAATAGCTATTCCGCGTATCCAGTATACATTAACAAAAGTATATACCTTTTTATTAAGTTCTAGTGTGGTAGCCCATAACATACCTTTATCATCACTATAAGTATTTAATATTTTATAAATTGGAAGTGCATTGTTCCATAAAATAGCAACACCTCTCTTTTTTTTGATGATGTGAACTTAATAGTACTGTATATTTTTATTATTAAGTATATCTATGTCTTCTTTTAATAGATGTGTTTCTTGTAAAAGGACTACATTTAGATTGAAAATGTTTTAATATTTCTATAGATTCCCTCTTTTGCAGCTATTATTCAGTCCATTAACATTAACGGAGATAAATTTTAAGGTTGACATTTATATTAGTAAATGTTTTATTAGAATTAGAATTACATTTGCAGTCTCTAAATAACCAGCATTATTCATGTGTTTGTGTCTTCTTACTATATTTATGAAAGAACACCCAGATTATGATCCAATTAAAAAGAAAATTAATAAGTAAATTAGGTTTTTATTTGAATTAGACACTGTAAAATAAATACGATTTATGTACAGATAAATAAAGATTATATACAGTCTTATCCGCTTCATGGAGTTCAAAGACTCCTGATTCAAACAGAGACTGTTTGAATCAACCACCCCCTTACTAGCAACAGTTAACTTCCCTCTGCCAAATTTGAAATTTAACAATATTAATTTGTGACAAAATGTATAAAAAGCTGATGTTTTATGTGTATTTGAAAATTAGGTACCAAAATTGATAACTCAAGGTGTTTATCTATTTTCTGTTATACTAATTTCAAATATTTATATTAAGATTTATTTGGATGTAATATAGATGGAGCAAATTATTAATGTATTTAATAATGTATTACAAGGATAAAAGTTCTGTTTAATGTATGCATCATAGCTTTTTAAATGCTTTTAATCATATTTAAAGACCCGTGATATTTACATGTAGAATTAATTTACTAAGTGTGTATTGTAATATTAAATATGTTTATTAAAGAAAGTGTTCCCATAATTGGAATCATATTAATAGTTTAGGTCTTTTACTAGACAATTTGTTACTTGTTGCTATCGTGATTTTCATTCAAGGCATATATGACATATTACTATAAACAAAAATGGAAAACGCATTTATAAAACTCTAAAATTAGAATCATGAATTTAATCAACTTCAATAATTGAGATCAAAACATTAAGTAAGGTTTTCATAGTTTGGTCTTTTATGCTATTAATTCAGAATATTTGTATTTATACATTTATAAATAGCTTAGACTGTCAACAACTTTTCCAATAACCATTTCAGAAGTATAGCAGGTGGAACATATCAATATGTCTGAAAACATTCAAATCAACAACATGTATATCAGCATAGATTAGAGATGTATATATCTCTATATTTCATAGTGAATAAGTTAGCAATAGTACACACATAGTAATATCTCTTCATTCTCAATTTCTGAATTAGAACCATTAACTAAGGACATGGTAATAAATGAATAATGCCACTTTAGTGTGATAATGGTCTGTACTTTTGTAACAATATATTATAATGGGAGATAGACAAACCCCATTTAAAACTGTTATTTTTGTTCTGAAACCTTTAGGAAAGAGAATTTAATATAACAATTTCTTTTTGATAAATCATTACATATTCTTTAAATAATTGAACTATTAAATATAGATTACATGAATAGTTCAGCATGTGTATATAGTCAGAGCTTTAGGACATTATGTTTGCAGTTACTAATAGATAACAAACATCAAATGACATATTAATAACCACTGAATGCCTAATAATGATGAGCTCTATTAGTAGGACAAGAGAGATCATCCTGATCCCTCTTGTGAAAAAAATAAGTAAATAAATATAAGATAATGCAATCCTTCAATTATGAGACCAAGCATTAACTGTGTAGACATTGTTCTTTTCAAAAAATGTTTTGTATATGACACAAACATATTATTGTGAAAAGCAGGTAATTTGTGCATTGTTATGAACTAGAGTTATTTTATAATAAAGTTAAACATTTATATGATTATGTACTTTGGGCATGCAGTTCTTCTCTTCTTTTTTCCACTTTTAAAGTTTTATAGTTGCTTAATGCAATGTCCTTTTTATCATTTGAATTTTCTATTCGCATCCTGTTGTGTGAGTTCAAAGTTCACAGCATTCATTTCGGATCCACGGCTGTGCGAGCGTTTAATTCAATGAGAGGTAACTGTATAAGAAATTTGAGGCTCGAGAAAGTGTTCTAAAGATTAGATGAGGCTTTGTCTTAATTCTCAGACAGTTTCTTTTATGTCATTTTCAGCGGGAAAGTTCAAAAAAAAAAAAAAAAAAAAACCTTTGAGTCTCCAGACTGGCAACCACAGCATTACACAAAAAAACAAATGCATGCATATCAAGCACCGCAATAACATTTTTTATATCACCATTGCCTCAGTCAACAATATCCCAGAATCAACTATCAAAAGGCACAAAGAGTTCAACAAAGCAACAAAACGAAGCAGGGAAAAGCTGCCAAAACATGTCATGTGTAATCCTACCCTCCCAGCATCAAACCCATGCGTTGCTACACATCAACCAGATCTCTCCCAAACTACATATGGCTTAATTTTCATATGAATATATACTATTGAAATTTCCCCATTTACAAGTATATATCTCAACAGTTTCTGACTTTTTTTTAATATACATATCTATTTATACATGCGTACTCTCACTCATACAAACACATACACACACACACACACACACACATATATATACATATACATCTACATATTAAAACATACATATTTTAAACATTATTATTATTATTTTTTTATATACATTTCTCCCCATTTCTCCCTTTTCTCGGCTGAAACGTGTTATAACAGCAAGTTACTAACCTGTAAATTCCAAGGACCACAGATAATATAAGGCATATTTTAAGGTATTATTAAAAAATGAACATATATCAAAAGGCACACAGTCATTTGTTCTTTAACTTTTTCTTCTTTTCCATAGATTTCCAGGTGTTAGTCTCTGCATTTCTTTTTAATGTAGGATTTGTCCATTCCATATCTTCCAGTGTGTCAATTATTTTATTTGTTTTAATGTAGTTGACAGCAGTGTCCAAGTCATCAAAGACTTTTATTCCATCTGTGAGAAATAATTTCAGTCTAGCTGGAAACAAAAGGTGCACTTTTATTTGTTTCTTCTTTAGCTCCTTAATGATAGGTAAGAAGAGTTTTCTTTTAGTTATAACTGCAGAAGTATAATCATTATCAAAACGAATGATGCTGTCTTTTATTTTTATAGGGGACTTAGACCATGCAGTTTTTTAATATTAGATCCTTATCTTGTGTTGAAATAAATTTAACTATAACAGATTTGGTAGTATTTTTATTAGTAAAAGAAACAGCAGATCTGTGTGCCCTTTCAATCCCAAATGAAAGGGCTTCAGGGAGATTTAAAGCAGTAGGAAGCCAAGTGGTTAAGAAACTCATGTTATTTGGAAGTCCAAATATTCATAGATTATTCCTTTTTGATCTGTTTTCCAGATCTTCCACCTTATTTTGTAGTGCAGTATTATGTTTCAGGAGGAATTCTGTGTTGTCTTCTCCTACTTGGAGTCTTCCATCTATATCACTGAGTGATTGTTCCATGTCAGAAATTTGAGATTTCTGTAGCTTTAATTCTTTGTGTATAAGATCCATCTGTTTCAAACATTTCTGTTCAAATATATCTATTTTTGTGTCCATTTTGTCAAGTTTCAGAGACATTTCCTGCAAGGTTGTTGTCAAGGATAGAAGTTCTTTCTTCAGATAGGAGTCTGAGGAATTGCTTTTGGAGTAATTCATCTTTCAGGCAGAAGGGCTATAAATATTGTCTGAAGATTTTGACAGGAAAATTTCAAAAAAATCAAATGTTTTTTTTACAATAATCCACAGGTAGGTTTGTAGATATTAGAAATATTAAATTAAGATCAGACGGATTATTTTTTAAGTATAAATCCTGTCAGAAATATAACAGGTTGCAGAGCTAGAAGAAACTGTTGCTTGCCAGTGAACATGTTGGCCACGCCCCCGCAAGTATAGCCAACTCTTGAAAACAACCTCATGTTGAATAGGATCAAATAGAGGGAATGGTTAAGAAGATGCAAATTTAAACCAAAAGACCAAAGGTTAATATGGTGGCCCAAGATAGTGGACTATATACATAATGGTTTACAAAGTCCATTGAACATGTAGGAGAAACAGACAAATATTTGTTTTGTAAAACAGAATTGGAAACAGTCACACATCTTGTTGCTGACTGTGACATACTAATGGCAGAAGGACTGTATACCGAAAGACATAATAATGTGGCAAGACTATTGGATTGGGGATTGTGCAAACATTATAATACTGAAGTAGCTGAAAAACATTGGAAACATGAGCCACAAAGTATTATAGAAAATGATTAAGTTTATATTACACGAGATCAGCCATTACCAACAGTTCAAAAATAGATACAAGAAAACCAGATTTAGTAGCCCATAAAAAGCAGCAAAAGTAGCACTGATCATTGAAATTGCTACACATAATGACTACAGTGTCTTACACACAGAGAGACACAGTGTCATAAAATACCAGGATTTCCAGGCAGAAATGAAGGCAATGTGGAAGAAGGATACACACATAGTTCCAATAGTAATAGTAGCAAGGGGTCTTATAAAAAAGAATTTACAATCATATTTAGATATGTTACTGATACATGCAACTCCATATGGATTGCAGAAGGAGTCATTACTGGGCACATTGCAGGTGCTGTAAAGAGCACTTCTGGCTAACATCATGATTATAACAATAAAAATTTCATGAACTTTAATCATAATATGACTTCTTAATGGGGTCCACTCCCTTCATGGTATTAGAAACTCCAAAAAACTTGGAGAATTAAAATATAAAATAAAAATAAAAACAGAATATGAAGCAAATGTGAACATTCTGGAAACAGGACATTTAAGGAAAATATACCCATGTATTACAGGTACTACATGAAAGGAAATTATGCCCTGGATCCCCTACTGATCAATAAATTCCAGAAAATTGATACTTCTGGCAGAAAAAAATCATCTTTGTGGGGAATCGATGCAAATAAGAATGACCCTTTGTGTAGAGATATATTAAGCTCTGAAACTGAGAAGGCTCCTGGGTAGCAGATTAAGCCTTAGGATGACTTCCTTAAAATCTGAAACCTAAAGCCTGAAGCATTATTCTGTTCCTTTCAATTCTTTTGTTTGACAGATCCATAGATCGAATCATCAATTGGGTCTCCCTTGAAAAAAGGATAAAAACCTGGTGTGACTAATACAGACAGCAAAGGATAAATAACCTAAATAAAGCAACTTGTGTTCTTATTTGTTCTTTCTGTCTTTATGTGTTCGAGTGTTAGTGTTTGTTTTCTGTTTTCTTCTATGCCGTTAGAGCACAATCCTGCTTTTGATATCTTTTCGTAACCAATGGTGCTAGTGCCCTTTCCATTGACTCAGTACGTGCTATCAGTTTAAGACATTGGACAAACCTAGTCGCCTCTTCTACTGTAATAACTGTTAGCATCTGATGTCAAATATTTCTATTTTTCGTGGAAAAGTGAGTTGAGCTTTTATGTTATTTTTTCGCAAATTTTTCACCAAAGACATAGCAATTTCCTTTTTTCAACTGTTTCTGAACAAACACCATCTAATTACACTAGATTTGTTCAAAGTTTTATGAGAGTGTTGTTCCATGCAGATCTCAGGTTGCTTGTTTAAATCTGATAGAGATGTCAAATTTATTTATTTTATTTTGAATCTGTTAACTGGGGTAGAGAGCACTGATCCCATTGGACCTAATTCCATCTCAGCCCAGAGGTAAACACAATATTAGACACATGATATTATATACAAAGCAAAATACAAAATGCAACATGTACATATATTTACAAAGTGCTTATTAGAGATGGCTTGATGGATAAAGACAATAGATAAATGACACTGTATACAGACAATAACTACATGAATTATATAGCGTGGATGTTTGAGGTGATATGTTGAAATAATAACAATGACAAGAAGAATCAGTGGTAGCTACATATAGGGAAGTATGGTAGGAAGAGGGAAAGTCACCGTCAGCAGCCTGTCAGTGCCAGTATAGGGAAGTATGGTAGGAAGAGGGAAAGTTACCGTCAGCAGCCTGTCAGGTGCCAGGATCCGCCACATAATGCACGCACTCAGTTCACTCCACAACAAGCACAAATATGACTCTGTCATTATCCATACTGTTGTGAACGACCTGAGATGCACCTACCTGGACTACATGAAAAGAGACATGGAGGAGCTCTCCGATCTTGTAGCCCAGGCAGGTATGACCCTAGCCCTGAGTAGCATCCTGCCATCACTGAGAATGATACCACAGTACAAGGACAAAATGATTGACTTCAACAATTGGCTAAGCTTCTGGTGTCATTCTAGGGGAATCCAGTATTTGTCTGCCGGGGATGACATGATCGACAGACCACGATGCTTTGCCAGAGATGGCCTGCACCTTTTGCTGTTAGGATTCCGGATACTGGCTAAGGATCTTGCCACCACTATAATGCCTTTTTTAGGCTAGATTCAAATGACAAACTCACCACTGTAACAGGTACAAGCAAGCAAAATCTGAGGGTAATGCTACTCAATGCTAGAAGTCTAAACCTCAAAATGCACTCACTCGAGTCACTGCTTAAAATGGAGAACATCGACATCTGTGCAGTGACAGAGACCTGATTCAAGGCTCCAGAGAGCACCCCTGCATTACCAGGTTATAATTCATACCAAACGTTTCAGCCACCTAACCTGGACTAAAACACTAAAAGCAGAGGCGTGTCCATATTCATTAAGGATATCCACACCTCCAGGCTAGTTGCTCAGCATAATGCATCTGATATTATCCAAGTGCAACTAACTCTGGGTAAGACCACAATCCAAATTGTAGCTTGCTACAGATCCCCCACCATGCCAAGGGATTCCCACTCCTCATTTCTTGATGCAATGGAAAATATCAGGGTACAACCAAACACCCTAACAATGGGCTATTTCAACTACCCCACCATTAACTGGGAAAACTACTCATGTACCAACTCTTTTGGTAAACGTTTTTTAGAATTCATAAATTCCAATGCCTTGGATCAACTTATCCACACCTCCACCAGGGACAGCAATATCCTAGACCTGGTCATTACCAACATGGGGACAGGTATTCCACACCAGAGGTCAATTCCTCCTTGGTCAGATCCGACCACAAGCTAATCACCTTAGACATCCACATCCCGCCCCCACCCCCTATTAGGGAAACCACTGTAAAAAATTTCTCCAAAGCCAACTTCACGCTTCTCAAGAGAGAAGTGACAAACGTCACGACACCCATGCAGATGGACAATAGAGGTACAACTGTTGATTCATACACAAATGCACTTTATAAGCACTTACATAAGTGCATGGATCGTGCTATCCCTAACAAAACCAAGATGCTATCCTCCAAAAAAAGGAAGCAAATCTGGTGATCCCCTGCCATAAACAAACTCTACAACAGAAGAAAAAAACTGTTTAAAAAAAGAGTAAAATCCCATGATTGGAGGAACTCTCTGGTCAGCCTCAGTAAGAAGCTGAGATCCCTCATAAAATCCTCCAAAGCTAGTTACGAAAACAAAATCGCCACTGATTCTAAAGACAACCACAAAGCATTCTATAGTTATGTCAAAATCTCAATGACAACACTCAGATATGCTCTGAGTTACAGCACAATGGCACTAAATATACAGAACCAAATGATATTGCCAACATCCTGGCAGATAGGTTCAGTGCTAACTTTACCCCCCTCTCACCCCCTAAAGTGCCCATCTCTATACTGGAAGAATGCAAAGTTCCTGTAATGATGGCTGCACAGGTAAAAACCACACTCTCCAAAACCAAGAACACAGCATCCATGGGACCTGACAACAACCCAGGCTGCATTCTACATGAACTATAGAACGAACTGGTACCCCACCTAAGTACCATGTTCAAGCATAGCCTCACCTCAGTCTTTGTGCCCACTGAATGACGCACAGTGACGGTTATCCCACTCCACAAAGGGGGAGACCCCACAGACCCTGGGAACTACCGCGCCATTAGCCTGATGAGCCTGGTCTGCAAGGCCGTGGAACATCATGGAACTTATAAACAAAGATATTGGTAATCTCCAAACTCTGAACCTCACCCAGTTTGGGTTTGTAAAAGACAGATCATGTTTCCTAATGTCTCTTAAACCTGATAGATTTCTTTGAAGCCGTCATAAAAACTGTAGACGAGGGTAAGGTGGTTCACACAGCCTATCTAGATCTTACCAAGGCTTTCGTCACCATCCTCCACTCTGGAATTATAGATAAACTTACTAAACTAGGTATAAATCACTATGTCACAAGATGGGTTGCCAACTGACTCACTGACAGAACTCACTGACAGAAGCCACACTGTGAAAGTAGCAAACTCCAAATCTGACTTCAGACCAGTGACAAGTAGAGTACCACAGGGTTCAGTCCTGGGTCCTCTCCTGTTTGGCATCTAATTCTCTGAAGTACAGGCTAGCACAGAAAGTCTTTGGCTAATGAAGTTCACAGATGACTGCAAACTAGTAGCCATAATTGAAACTCTTAATGATGTGGACATCCTACAAAAGGGCCTCACTGAGACAGATGCCTGGTGTCAAAGCCATGGCTTCAAGCTCAACGCCAAAAAGTGAATTGTTATCCCCTTTGGTAAAACTCTGTACCCATGAACTACCACATAGGTGGTAGTCTATTTAATACCAAGAGTATGATAAGAGACCTTGGGACACAGGTGGACAGTAGTCTCTCCTATGATAATCAAATTTCCACAGTAGTCAGGAAATCCTTCTACGTGGCACACCGCATCACAAAAGGTTTCTCATCCAGGAAAAAATAGGTCATTGTTCCCCTCTACTCATCACTCATTAGACCCATTATAGAGTACAACACCCCTTTTGTTATGTACCTCACAAGACATCTACAACAACTGGAAAGGCCGTAGAAATACCTCACAAAGAGGATCGCCAGCCTCAAACAGATGCCCTACGCAGACCATCTAAAAAAACTCCAGCTTTACTCCATTGCATATCACCTACTCAGAGGTGATCTCTGCCTAACATACAAAGCTATGTCAAACCCAAAGCTGTTCGACATGCTCCACTTAAAGAAATCCCAATCCCTCCATGCTGCACGCTATAGGGACCTAAACCTTGTCACCACAATAAACAGAACATGCTGGAGGGATAGATTCCTGTCCCTGAGACTTCCCATACTCTGGAACAAGCTACCTATTTATATCAAACAAAGCTCCTCATTAGCACTCTTCAAGAAAAATCTTGATGATTGGGTGAAAAATAGGAACTTCACTTTGAGGATCATTTCTGTGGCTCTGCTCGACAGGGACACAGGAAAAATATTTTCTTGGGTGGTGAAAGCCAGGGTACCTTTTTGGCTAGGCTTATATAGGCCCTAGGGCCAACAGCCTAGTACCTACCTATGAACGTATGACTAGAGAGAGAGTGATTACATTTTCCTAAAGACTTGTAATGTGCTTTTTGTTTTTAGAAAATGGGGTAAGAGGACTTATCTTTAAGAAAAGAAAGGAGAGATTTCCACAGTTTGGAGCCATGGACTGTGAATGCATGATCAGTGTACTGAAGCCTAGTTTTGGGGGATTTCTAAAAAATTAAACGAAAAAAAAAAAAAAACAAGCAAAATTAAAAAAAACACAACACTAGCCATATTTATTCAGGGGGACAAACCCCTCCATGTGGGGGACTGTGCCCACCACGCCCCTGCTAATTTTATATTCTCACTCTGAGATCATACTACAGTGGGGAAAAGGGAATATTCCCTTATCCCCCACTGTGCCACAATCTAAGCAACAGCCCCAGTTTCTATTCGCTTAACTGCCTTTTCGCGAAAGTGCATTTTGGCAAAAATGCACTTTCGTGAAAAGAGCTCACCTAATTACATTTTGCTGAAATTTAATTTCATTGGGTCGAGGTAGACCCATATATATATATATATATATATATATATATATATATGTATATATATATATATATATATTTATGTATATGTGGGTATGTGTGTGTGTGTGTGTGTGTGTGTGTGTGTGTGTGAGTGTATATATATATATATATATATATATATATATATATATATATATATATATATATATACATACAAATGCAGTTTGTATATACTCTGTGGTCTTTGCCATTGTGCCATTGTAGTGTAAGGACAGAACAAATGGAATTTGTAGGTGTAGAGAATTATTTCTGTACACAGAGGTAAAGCCCGTTTGTGTAGTTGACTGTCTGCATCATATTGGCTACTGACGCCCATTGTTTTCTCTGTGGCGGCTGTCTCATCAGTCTTCCTGCCTGCATTCCCAACAATTCCAATGTCTGTAGTAGATGAGGAGCTTCTGCATTATTTTCCTCTATGGTCTCTTGTCAATGACTTCTGCTCATCTAGCATGCATTGGTGTATTGAAGTATTTCTCTACACTGAAGTAAACTTGAGGTAAAACAATTTCCTGCACGGACAGATGTGTATTTTAGTGCTATAGCTATGCCTTCTGTCTTCTTCCTGGATTTTATTGGCTCTGGGTTTTCCTGTCCTGCTTACAAAACAGTCTTAAAAATGCATCAGCATATCAGCTTCTGTTCCTGTTTCTTCTGCAGTCTCTGTCAGGGCACTGTAAAGACAGATATTAACTGCTGTTTTCAGGTGTTGATAATTATTTATTTGCACTAAGATAAAGCAGTTCTGTGTATTGGGGTATGTATTCAACATTCAGATTATTGTTCCTGAAATTATCTTTCCTCCCTTCCAAGAACCTTCAAACTCTGAAACATCTCAGTGACTTCTGTTTGTTTGCATTTCTGCAGTCTGTGTTAGTGTAGTGAGAAGACAGATTAGCTGCTATATGTAGGTGCAAAGAATTATTTCCCTAAACTGAGATAAAAAAAACATTCTGTTTCCTGGGTGGGGTGGGTTATCTTCATGCTAGCCACACCCCATGATTTTCCCCCAATGGTTAGTGGTTGTCAGTATTTCTGCCTGCCCTCTCAACAGCTTTAAAATCTGCAGCACATGAACAGCTTCTGTTTGGCTTTGCAGCATATGTTAGTGTAGAGTGAATATATATTAGCTGTTATTTGTAGTTCTAGATATTAGCTTTACTCTGCACTGAGGTGATACAGTTTTTATGTATGAGGAAGAGGGCATCTTAGTTCTGTAGTGTGAAGTTATTTCCTTGGATGGTAGTGATTTTGAAGTTGTAATGAATTGCTTCTCTGTAAAGCAATTTTTTCTGTGTTAGGGATCTTTATTCTATTGCTAATTAGGCTATTTGTCTTGTCTTTGGAGGTTATTAGCTCTCAATTTTCTTGTGTGATAACCATTGCAAAGTTTTCCGCAAGTGAGTATCTTCTGGTTCTTTCCTTTGCAATTTTGCCACTGTAGTCGGAAGACATAGTAACTCATGTTCATAGGTACAGTAAGGTTTAAATAATTCTTTCTTTGCATGGAGGCAAACCAAGTCTGTGTATTTGGGGGGGGGGGGGGTGTACTTGTATTAGGTTTGCCCTCTGCTTTCTCATTTTTTTTTCTCTGCAGTCTGACTGGTAATGAAAGATTAAGAGACATTTATAGGTGTAGAGAACTTTCTTAGCATTGAGGTGAAAGGGTTTTGTGTGCCATACTACTTATATACTCTCTGCCATCTTGTAAGTTACTGATTGTTCAGCTTCCTGATTGCCCCTCCCTTCAGCTTTAAAGCCTTCACTAAGGTAGGAGTTTTTGTCTTCCCTCTGCAGTCACCAACAGTGCCATGGGTAGGCAGATTAAGTGGCATTTTTATGTGTAGAGAATTACCTTTACACTGTGGTGAAAGGACCACTACAGGGAAAAAATGAAAAAGTATATATATTTTTTTCTTTTCTTAAAGTTTTACATATTGCAAACTTCTATGCACCAGACTGATATCGTCACTACAAATTCCATTGTGTTTTAACCCTGAATACCCTCCTGGGGCAGACATTCTGATGAGTTTTTCTTCTAAAGCTAAATCTTCACCATAATATACTGTGGGTGCACCGTTAATTGGATTACAATACCCATGGCTGAGCTGTCACATCAGTTTCATTCACTTAGAATGGAATGACAGAGAAGTAGTGCTAATTCTGAGAAGGTTCATTAAAAGTAAAATTTACTATTGTGGAGCGCCTCTTCCCAATTTGATGCCAACTAATGTGTTACACATTCCGTGAAAAAAGGCACTACCGGCTCATTGCCGATAACAGACTCTTTTTCAGACATTCAACTTCTGTGTGCTTCAGTTTATTCTTAAGTTACTCCTCCCATATTCCCTCCCCCAGGCAGCAAGGGTATCGCATTTCCTGCTTTGCAAGGTTCAGCTAATTAGTCACCTTTACATGACCATACATATCAGTACCTGCGGTGGTGGTGCTGCGGTAGCGTTGTCGCCTCACAGTAAGACGCTGTCCGGTTCGATTCTCAGCTAGAGCTTCTTCTGCGTGGAGACATGCGTGAATGGGCGTACCTTCGTTGAAGGTTGTGCATCAGGGCTGGTAACTCGTCACGTAAAAATCAACTACCAATCATTAGCGGACCGGAGTTCCGCTGTGGCGACCCCTAACCGGGAAAAGCCGGAAGGCACGCACACATGACTATACATATCTAACAGATGCCTGTCTGGTGTGCTAATAAAAGTGTCTCTCGCTATCCTGTTAGCTGAATAGCACTTTTACAGTAAATAATGTTTCAAAATTAATTTCACTCCTTAATATAAAGGTGTTTAACCATAGCTCTTAACCAGTCAGGAAAAAATCTCAATAGAACAAGCGATAAATCCAAAAATTATCAGGGACAGTCAGGGATACTTTTACTAGTACTATACATGTTACATTTTCTGAATTAAAACAGGTCTATAGTTTTAATTACATTCATTAAAGTGCAATTCACTACCTTTTCTCCAAACAGTCAACAGTGTTAAGGGCGATTAAGTAGGACAGACCTAAAATCTGAGTCAAAATCCGGGACATTTGAGAAATGTGTTCCTGAAACTGTTCTGAAACATACACAGATAAAAATTTATATTGTTTACTTACATGTCTGAAAGTGTATGCATCTACCATAGAATAATATTGGAGACAGAGCTTTACATACCAATGTAGCCCTCAGCATACCTCTCAACTGTCCAGAGTTTTGCATCTTATTTTTGATCTGTTCCTCATAAAATTGCTGGTTTTCTAAGAAATCATTAGGACTGAACTCAATAAATGATGACTTGCATTTGAGTTTCTGACTTCATTAACTTTGGAAAATGCAAGCTAATACTAGGTGTTTACTAGGGTTTTCATCTATTCTTTTTTTTTTTTTTTTGGACTATCTGGAAATCAAACTGATTATCCGGTACTCAGGAAAACACTGTAGAAACTTCAGTATTCTGTTTCAAAAAGAAAACAGACTATCAGTTTATAAAATCGGCAGATTTACAAATTTTTTTTTATTTTTTATTTATTTTTTTTTTTTACAGAAAAGCATAGTAAATCAGCAAAAAGTGGATATCAGGAATGGAAAAAGAGGGTGTTCCCATCAGGTTATATCACAAAGACCTCACAAAATGGGTGGAACATGGGTGAGAGAGGGGGTGGAATGGGTGTGGTTACAGGTGATGTGAGGGGTGTTGCCTTGGTCTGGTATTAGCCCCAATGAATGGTGGCGACTCTAGTGATTACTAGGTTAATAACCACAAAGGCCTTTTTAAGCCTAGCCTCTCTGACAACTTACAATACAAATTATGTTATTCTAGCAACTTTCTAGATTTATACAAGTAATTAAAATGTGTCCCTAGTTTTGAGCTTTTATTTTAGGTTTTGACTAGATTTCTTGCACTAAGAGGTTGCCCGGTATGGTCCTCAGCTCTGTTACCTCTCAGACAGACAATGAAGTCACATTTTAGTTTTTATTATTCCCTTGTTATGAACATGTTCACAGATGTCTCAGCCATTAAGCTTGTCTTGATACTCATTATATACTATTTGCAGTGCAATGCCTACTATCACTATCCCAGATAGTTATTTTTAAAGAATTTGAAGTTGACCAAGTAGAATTTTCTGCATAGCCTGTTATAATTGTACTAATTTTTATTTTTTATCTCTAGGAGTACTACATTAAATCCACAGTGCTTGTTATCTCCCACTCAGAGCTGTTGTCTCTCTGGTTACTTCTAGTAGCTCAGGCAGCCACTTTGCATATGCTCATTACAAGCAGCAAATCAGATAGATATACACACACACATGGATTAGCACTGTTTCTAGGATTACCAGTGAACTACAGAGCTTTGACAGGCCATTTCAAATCAAAGTAAAAAAAACACAGCAGTGACTACTATGAACCATACCATTTCTATCAGTTTGTATCCATACATTCCAGTAGCAGTAAAGTTTACACTACTGACGTCAGTTTACAAACACATGGACAAACTAGTAAGTGTCCTTGTAGCTCTGTTCCACAGCATGCATATGCACACAAATGCTTTATGTAACATTGAAACATCACACTCATGAGCACACATACAAATGCACATTCTTCAGCATACAGGGCGTTTCCATGCCCCTTACCACATATGCCACCACAATAAGATATCATAGAAAGGGAAAAGATATGCCATCCTGGAAATGAGAATATTTATACATCATGTGCATCTTAAAATATAATGGCATTATATAACTGATGCCATGATATTCATAATACACATAATTTAACAAAACAACTGGACATATTTCTCCATTACACCTATCTACCCAAAATACCAGCAGAGGGACAGGCAGACAAACAGTGATCAGTGCCCATGGGCCTTTTCCCACCTCTCCATAAAATAAGTGCTTCAACAGGAAAGGGTGACCACAGTTGTTACTCCAAGCACACTGCACTGATAATCAGAAGCTCCACCACCAGAGCAAGTGTCAGTCCATCTCTGCTCCATCAGTGGCTGTTACTCCACACAAACTAAATACATGTAAACATGCCTGCATACACAGTGAACTTGGGGAATTTGCCCCCCTCTCCACAAAATAGTGATGCAACAGCTATAGGAGAATCAAAGCTTCTCAGGATTTCCACTCAGTACAAGTGATAGTTGTTGGAGCAAGCCCACTGCACTGACAGTGGTGTTGGAAGTTGACAAAATGGTGAAGATGTTTATCTTACAGACAGTGTACAGGGTATGATTCTCACATTTGAGGTAAATTAGGCTCAAAATAGCCCACAAAGACAGCTAAGCTTAGTACCGATCTATGAACCTGTGAAAATCTATGTTCCTCAACAAGGCTAGTGTGGTTCCGGCTATTCTCCATCATTCTGTTTTATACCACCCATGCTTAAAAATACACGTGTGCAATCAATGTACTGTTGAACCATGGTGATCTGCCTGCCTCTCCAAGAAACAATGCAACAGTTATGGGGGACCACAGCTGCTGATGAGAGTGACTCAGCACACCCAACAATTGTTGCAGAATGTCCACTATCCACTGCAGTGACACCAGAAGCTTCTCTGACAGGGTAGGTGTAAGTCTAGTTTATCTCCATTGTTCCCCATCACACCTTCCTTGCTAAAAACAAACACACATACAGACATACATTCCCATGCACACAATTATACACCATGTATACGCAATGTATTGGTGATTCATGCTGCTTTGCCCACCTCACCACAAAATTAAACTGTATAGAGTCTGTCTACTCCAATTATGTGTCAAAATCCTGGACTGAGAGCCAAACACACTTAAAACAGATAGAAAAATAGTTTCAAAACTTTGCTTAGAGTGCGTATGACAGTTTGGTTCTGTTTTTCCTACCCACCTGACTAACTTTACTCAGATTACTTTTCACAAAGTCTCACAGCCAATTTGTTTCCCAGTCTATTGTACCTTATCCGCCCCTACTTCTACTGATTTAATTTCCTACACTCTTCCTCTATCTCGCACACACCATAACACTGTTATTCCTCCTCTGTCCATTTATCCTCTTGCTCATTTCCATAAGTTCTCCTTTCACATCTCTTTATCACTTTTAAGCTACACATTACTAGTCTATCATTAAATTATTGCTAACCTGAAAAAAACTGTTTGATTTTTTTCCCTGCAGCCATCATGCTATAAACTATTTTATTTCTCTTTTCAATCGCTCATGTACCGATGTTTTACCCTGCAATAATGTTCATCATGTGTAACTTAAATGTGGAGCTTTCCACCCCAGACCTCTGCTGAAAATGGGTTTTACCCAGTCGACCTCTTCCTGGTCAACAAAGACAAATAAATAGCAATCCAGTTAAACGCTGTTGACTCAAACCTCAAAATTCCTCTTACTGTATAGTCTCTCATCAATACAACCTTTTCTCAATAACATGCATGCGAAAAAAAAGTAAGGCCAGCTTCATTAATGCCCACACTAAGTGTACTTTCAAGTGTATATGGTCTGTACGCAACAACATCCCTACCACATTTTTTGTATTTTCTAGTGACTCAGAAAAATTACAGTAAGTGTACCTGCAGTCAACACTTTGCGGTAACCTTTTTGAATCCCTCTTGATATTTAAGGCTGGAAGAAAATCAGTAGGAAAATTAAAAGTAGCCGGAAGAAGTTGATTAGTCATGTTTGTCTGTTCAGGCATTAATTAACCCCAGGGATACTTGTTTCCTGTTGGTGATGCACACTACTGTAACATGGTATGCTGCTCTGAATGCTTCAGGAATGTGAAATGCTCTACTGCCAGTGGCATTACCTTTATATTATGTAGTATACCAGTTTCTCGGTACAATAATTTATGTTCCTTCCCATATGAAAAGCACTATGCAACCTGTTCTGTGTATCTATATATGTATATGCTTTCAACTGTACTGTGTACTTACTTACATTAGTTACAATGTTTGCCAATTACTGCTTGCTATCTTGTGGGAGCTTTGTTTGTGTGCCTCTCCTAAAACGTGGTTTCTAACCCACTTGAACCTTAGAAGCAAATAGTTATCAAATAGTTTTATTTGCTTTTGTTTACCAGGTTTGTCCAACTGGGTCAAGTGGAGGCCTGAGGAGAAGAGCTCCAAAATGTTAAACATTTTAAGTAGGCATTCAGTAATACACACAAACAGACATACGTTAGCAGTTACACAAACATTTGCTA